>NC_087168.1:1497500-1502500 GCF_035594125.1 Scylla paramamosain
AGCGTTACGTAATAGTATTGAGGGAAATGTGGATGCTGGTTTAAGATGCTTGTTAGGTGTTGTTCGTGTGTTACATACGCACGCACGCACCCACATGCAAACTTCCACACTCACTCACTCAAACGTATAGTCGAGTAAATTTTTCAGCCTCGTTAGCAAGCCGTTTTCGATGATGATGATGATGATGATGATGATGATGATGATGGCTATTATTATTATTATTATTATTATTATTATTATTATTATTATTATTATTGTTATTGTTATTGTTATTATTGTTACGTTATCTCTCTCTCTCTCTCTCTCTCTCTCTCTCTCTCTCTCTCTCTCTCTCTCTCTCTCTCTCTCTCTCTCTCTCTCTCTCTCTCTCTACAACGTCGCTCCTCCGAAAACAAAGATTTTGGATTCGCTTTTCATCAAACTTTTCTTTTTTTCAATCTAGATTACTCTGGCTGGTGTGACTGGCGTAGAGACTAAAATGGAAGTAATTGTAGGGGTTCTATTAGTGAAGGAAAAATTAAAAGCAGCTAAACTTTCCATTGTGATGTTGCAACTCATACTAAAGTGCTCAGGTTTTGAGAACACTAGCAAATAAAAAAATGACTGTCAACAAATTAGCTCCTTCGGTTCTGCAACTCGTCTCGATTTCTTCCAGAACGATAAGAAATAAAGAGGAAAATAAATGGGTAAATAGAGAGGAGTGAAATATCCTGCTTTGGCACTAGAACTTAAGGTGAGATGCTGCAAAGCTTTCGAAAATTAGAAGAAGAAGAAGAAGAACAAGAAGAACAAGAACAAGAACAAGAACAAGAAGAACAGGAACAAGAAGAAGAAGAAGAAGAAGAAGAAGAAGAAGAAGAAGAAGAAGAAGAAGAAGAAGAAGAAGAAGAAGAAGAAGAAGAAGAAGAAGATAAGAAAAAAATAAAACAAAAAGGAGAAAAAAAAAATAGACAAAAAATAATAAAGAGCAGAGTATCAGACTTCCACAAGAACCAGAACATGAACACTGGTGCTCACTTGCAGACAGTTTTCATCCTGCAGTCCTAACAAGTACATTCCTCTCCGGTACTTTCTTAGTCCTTCACTACCAATGGTAAAATAACACTTGCCATCTTCTTTGAGTTAACCAAGACGATTTGAATAAGCGGAAACTAAACTAGAGGCATTGAAAGGCTCCACCTACTTGAATATTCACTTTCATGTTATGGTGTTTGAGAGTTACAGCATCCTCCTCCTTCTCCTCCTCCTCCTCTTCCTCCTCGTCCTCGTCCTCCTCCTCAACTAGCGTAACTCGCTTCTGCGTGTGAGGGAGGTGAGGTGAGGCTCCAGAAGGGAGGAGGAAAGAGGAAGGGGGGAGATAGGTGTGAGTATCTTGGAATGTCAGGTCATGGTGAAATGAGAGAGGTAAGGTCGAGGCGAGTTGATGAGGGAGGGGAGAGGATGGTAGGGAACGAGATGAGGGGTTTAGGGTGAAGTAAATGTAGATGAATTGTATAAATATTTCGTAGATAAAGTTCATACAGGTCAATTAGCAAATATCCCATATAAAACAATAAGATCACAAAAAAATGACCCTAAATGGATGACTGCTAGGTTAAAGCATTATATAGGGCGTAAGAGAAGTGTATATAAGAGATTAAAGGCAGGTGAGGAAGTTTTAAGGACACAGTATAATGAATTAGTTAGAACAGTCAGGAAGTTAACGAGGAAAGCTAAGGACAATTATGAATTAAAGGTAGCCAGCCAGGCGAAGACGGACCCCAAGGGATTTTATCAGGTATACAGGACGAAAAATAAGGATACTGTAGGTCCATTAAAGGCAGCAGATGGGGAGCTGGTTAGTTCTGGGGAGGAGATTAGTAAACTTCTAAATGATTATTTTTTAACTGTCTTCACTCAGGAAAACATGCAGGATATGCCAGATAGTGAACAGGTGTTTAGAGCAGATGAGTATGAGAAGCTGACGGATATTTCCATAACTAGGGAGATAGTGGAGCAGGAGATAGATAGGCTAAAAAGTTCAAGTCACCAGGACCTGATGAAATATATCCCAGAGTACTGAAGGAATGTAAAAAGATTATTAGTGAGCCGTTAGTTTCTGTCTTTAGGAAATCACTGGAGTCGGGTGAGGTACCAGTAATGTGGAGGCAGGCTAATGTAGTACCCATCTTTAAGAAAGGGGATAAAACTTTAGCGTCTAATTATAGACCTGTCAGCTTAACTTCAGTTGTAGGTAAAATGTTAGAGTCAATAATAGCCAGGAACATTAGGGAACATTTAGACAAACATAACTTGATAAATCAGTCACAGCATGGCTTCACGAAGGGGAAGTCTTGCCTGACAAACTTGTTAAGTTTTTACAGTAAGGTGTACGAGGCAGTAGATAATGGTGATAGTTATGATATCTTATATCTGGACTTTAGTAAAGCATTCGACAAGGTGCCCCATCAAAGGCTCCTGAGAAAGGTTAGGGCGCACGGGATAGATGGGAAGGTGTTAGGTTGGATAGGGTCATGGCTTGGTAACAGGCGACAGAGAGTGCTAATAAACGGCACGAAATCCGAGTGGGGTCATGTCATTAGTGGGGTGCCACAGGGATCAGTATTAGGGCCATTATTATTTCTAATATATATCAATGACTTGGATAGTGGAATTAGTAGCGATGTTAGTAAATTTGCGGATGACACAAAGATAGGTAGATTAATTAGGTCAGAAGCGGATGCCATCGCCTTGCAGACAGACTTAGATAGAATGAATGAATGGACGGATAGATGGCAAATGCAATTTAATATCAATAAATGCAAAGTGCTTAGCGTAGGTAGAGGAAACCCACACAATAGGTACACATTAAACACCCAAACTCTGGTAGGTACAGGGTACGAGAAAGATTTAGGAGTTATAGTTAGCTCTGAACTCCGTCTAGGGAAACAATGCATAGAAGCCAGAAACAAGGCAAATAGGGTACTAGGATTCATTTTTAGGAGTGTTAAAAGTAGAAGGCCGGAAGTAATATTAAAGTTATACTTGGCGCTGGTCAGACCTCATCTAGACTACGCTGTGCAGTTCTGGTCCCCACATTACAGGAAAGATATAGGTCTATTAGAATCAGTACAGAGGAGAATGACTAAAAGGATCCAGGGGATGAGGAGTATTCCTTACGAAGCGAGGTTGAAGCGGTTAAATTTACATTCTCTAGAGAGACGTAGGTTAAGAGGGGACCTGATAGAAGTCTTTAAGTGGTATAGGGGTTATAACAAGGGAGATGTAAGCAAAATTCTTAGGATCAGCAACCAAGGTAGAACAAGAAATAACGGGTTCAAGCTTGAAAAATTTAGGTTTAGGAAGGAGATAGGAAAAAAATTGGTTCTCAAATAGAGTGGTAGATGAGTGGAACGGACTCAGTAATCATGTAGTTAGTGCCAGGACACTAGAGAGCTTTAAGAGAAGATTAGACAAGTTTATGGATGGGGATAACAGATGGAAATAGGTAGGAGTGTTTCATACAGGGACTGCCACGTGTAAGCCTGGTCGCTTCTTGCAGCTTCCCTTATTTCTTATGTTCTTATGTTCTTATGTTCTGCGTTTTTTTTTTTCCCTTAAATAGTAGAAGGTAAATAATTAGCATGTTTCTCTTCAACCCTTCCTATCACATTCTATGCCTGTTTCTCCATGCTGCATGATTTTCTTTCTCCTGACTTTGCTGTCATTTTGCTTTTTGAGGATCTGTAGTGGTAGCATAGTAGTATAGTCACACAGACGGCCTCGTTAGACCCAGTAGGGCTATTACTGTCCATTTTCTTTATATTCCTTTTTATTTCTCCTCCTCCTCCTCCTCCTCCTCCTCCTCCTCCTCCTCCTCCTCCTCCTCCTCCTCCTCCTCCGGACACCTGGGCTCAGTTCCTGATGCCGTTACCTATAAAGAGAGGCAAGGAGGAAAGGAAGAAGGGAAGGAGAGTTCGTGTTTCAAAATTATACTGCAAACTGCCACCACCTCATTTCATCTGTTGAAGGAGAACCCCAATCACTGCAAGGGTCGAGACGCGGCGTGTGGCAAGCTAAGAGGCGCACTGATTGGCGACACCCGACAGTGGTCCAGCCACTCATTTGCCTTGCCTTCACGGCGCTTCAGAACTCGATAATCTCCGCTAGTTAAGTTCCTTTGACTCTCGCTTTGAACTGCACAAAAGACCGTCCGTACCAAGGAGTCTGTACCCTGCCGCCCAGAGTGATGTTAAGAAAGCCCTGGATATAAGGATCACAAGAATAAAGTATTCGTTCCGAGTTGCAAGGTATTTCATGAAAATGAATAGCAATAAACTGTGTCAATTTTCATGCTCGTTTACTTATGTTTTCATGTGTGTGTCTGTCTGTCTGTCTGTCTGTCTGTGTGTGTGTGTGTGTGTGTGTGTGTGTGTGTGTGTGTGTGTGTGTGTGTGTGTGTGTGTGTGTGTGTGTGTGTGTGTGTGTGTGTGTTTGCTTAATATCTTTTAGTGTCCTGCAAGGCTATGGTAGAAATAGCTTGGAAGAATTTGGTAAAAAAAAAAAAAAAAAAAAAAAAAAAAATATATATATATATATATATATATATATATATATATATATATATATATATATATATATATATATATATATATATATATATATATATATATATATATATATATATATATATATATATATAAAGTAATTATTTGTCCAATAGAGTGGTGGATGACTGGAATAGATAAACTTATGGATAAGGATGAGATATAAGTATAGGTATATTTTATACAAAAGCTGTCACGTGCAGACATGCTGGCTTCTTGCAGCTTTCCTTGTGTTACTATTTTAGTTGTCGCAATGGCTAGTTAGTTTTCCAGTCATTATATTAGTCAATTATTTATAATTCTCAGATAAATATCTAATGTATCCTTACACTGTATCTTTGAAGAAGGCTATCAACGCGAGAAACAAATTAATATTAAACCACACAGATATGCAGCAACAGTTGCCAAGAGAAA
>NC_087168.1:1507500-1510000 GCF_035594125.1 Scylla paramamosain
GATGGGTACTACATTAGCCTGCCTCCACATTTCTGGTACCTCACCCGACTCCAGTGATTTCCTAAAGACAGAAACTAACGGCTCACTAATAATCTTTTTACATTCCTTCAGTACTCTACCATTCCGTCCCCCGTGTTTCACATTTATGGTCTGTCAGAAGATGTCACCGATTTGACGACAGAGTAATAGGTTTTCCTTAATTTTCATTAATATATTTCTTCTGCAGCCTCTTCACTGTTCGTATGTAGTCCTCACTCGTCTATTCCATAAGGTACTGTGTTCTGCATCTCTCCACTTAACCATCTGTCTCTCAAATCATCTCTATGCTGTCCTTTAAACATAATATCACGTCTAAAGGAAATATACACCATTGACAATATATATGAGGCATCTCTCTATCGTAATCACAGGAGCATGGAACAGTTTATCAAGTACAGTGCTGTGAGGACACCACTTGTAACGTATTATCACATTAGTGGCGAGTTTTTGCTTCATGGGCGATCATAACTGACGGCGGGTGGTAAAAAAATAATTATCCAGGCTCGGGAGGAGAGAGAGAGAGAGAGAGAGAGAGAGAGAGAGAGAGAGAGAGAGAGAGAGAGAGAGAGAGAGAGAGAGAGAGAGACCTTTCTGTAGGGTAAAAAAAAAAAGCTCGATGGTGTGGAAGAAATGTGAGGTATAGATTCACTTTTTTTCATATTATAAAATGGAATTATACCAAAATTTCGTTCATGAATTTCAATCCTCCGTTGGAGATATTTCTTTTTCCAAGTTAGAGGTTCATATGAAATAAGTATTTTACAATAATTTTGGGCTGCATATTTACAGACATATAACTTTTGCAGGTTTTAGAATATATGATTTTTTTCTGGAAATCATCATGTTCTTTTTTTTTTTAATTAAATTTCATTATTATTTCAGAACTCACTTTGTTCTGCTAACCAATACCCCACATATTGTTAAATGTAGAATTTATTAAATTATTTAATCATGTGTATATCTATTAATTTATTCATTCATTTATTCAATTCATCTACATATTATTACTATATTTCAACAGGTGGTGGCAAGTGGTCAGCACTCAGGCGTGGCGATCTGAGTTATGTCAAAGCTAGCCAGTTTTCAAGGCGTCGCCGAGTGGCCGAGGAACACCCACACGCCCCCCTTCAACCCTCTCCTGGACAGTGACTGCATGAGGGAGAGCTAGAAGGCAGCATGAGCCTATGCCACCACGGCACGAGCAGGCCATGCAAGCCTCTATTAAATGTAAATAAGTAAATAAATCTTAAAAACAACAACAACAGCAACAACAATAACAACAACAACAACAACAACAACAACAACAACAACAAAAAACAACTACAACAACAGCAACAACATCAACATTCAGCCTGTTCCTAAAAAGAATTACCGCTCTAATCCCTCAAACTACCGTCCTATTGTTTTAATTTCCTGCCTCTCTGAAGTTTTTAATCTACCCTCAACAGGAAGATTCTTAAACATGTATCACTTCACAACCTTCTATCTGACCGCCATTATGGGTTCCATCAAGGCCGCTCTACTGGTGATCTGGCTTTCGTTACTGAGTCTTAGTCATCCTCTTTCAGGAATTTTGGTAAAACTTTTGCTGTTGCCTTAGACATATCAAAAGCTTTTGATAGAGTCTGGCACAAAGCAGTTATTTCCAGACTATCTATCCTCTTACTGCTTCTATCCTTCTCTCTGTAACTTCATCTCAAGTTTCCTTTCTGACCGTTCTATTGCTGCTGTGGTAGACGATCACTGTTCTCCTAAATCTATTAACAGTTATGTTCCTCAGGGTTCTGTCCTGTCACCCACTCTCTTCTTATTATTTATCAATGATCTTCTAAACCAAACCAAACCTATGCACTCCTACACTGATGATACCAACCTGCACTTTTCCACGTCATTTCGTAGGCATCAGTCCTTCATGAAGTGAACAGTTTATGCAGGGAAGCCACAAAACACCTGACTTCTGATCTCTAAAATTTCTAATAAGGACAGAGGAAATTTAGTATTGTTCAATGCCTCAAAAACTCAATTCCTCCATCTATCAACTCGTCACAAACTTCCAGACAACTATCCCCTCTTCTTCAACGACACCCAACTGTTTCCCTCTTCTACACTGAACATCTTCGGTCTGTCCTTTACTAATAATCTAAACTGAAACTTCACATCTTATTTCTAGCTAAAACAGCTTCTATGAAGTTAGGTGCTCTGAGATGTCTCTGCCAGTTTTTCTTACCCCACCCCTAGTTGCTAACTTTGTACAAGGGCCTTATCCGTCCATGTATGGAGTAAGCTTCACATGTTTTTTTTTTTTTTTTTGGGGAGGGGGAGGGGTCCACACGCACTGCTCTTCTAGACAGGGTGGAATCAAAAGCTTTTCGTCTTATCAACTCTCCTTTAACTGACTGTCTTCAACCTCTTTCTCATCGCCGCAATGTTGCATCTCTAGCAATCTTCTACCGTTATTTTC
>NC_087168.1:1515000-1532500 GCF_035594125.1 Scylla paramamosain
TTCTTCTTCTTCTTCTTATTATTATTATTATTATTATTATTATTATTATTATTATTACCTTATCTTTCTTCTTCTTCTTCTTTAAGTCACATCCAAAAGACGCCAAGAAACAACCACCGGATGCCAACTCACCACCGCGACATACTATCACACTCTTCGTCTTCTTATATATATATATATATATATATATATATATATATATATATATATATATATATATATATATATATATATATATATATATATATATATATATATATATATTTTTTACTTTATTTTGTATATACCAGGTCAGCAATTCAATACGGGGTTGCCCAGGTAGGGCACGACATACTCCATTCTCTCTCTCTCTCTCTCTCTCTCTCTCTCTCTCTCTCTCTTTCTCTCTCACACACACACACACACACACACACACACACACACACACACATGCACGTCATCCACACTCTTAGACAGACAAGTTTTCAATAGTAGGATTAATATCATGCCACTACAGTGTTTGCTTTTACCTTTTAACACTTTCACGCAGAATCGATAAGTGTGACCAGGTTCATCCACTCTCCTCTATTGATCTAAATAGGTAATAAATCCACCTTTTTTTTCATATTCTTATTCATATTTCATATTCAAGTAATGTTCATGAACGCGCAAACTTTCAGATACGAATCAAGCTCTTTAAGGTCAAGATAAAAAAGTTCTCTGCACTCAAGTCCACTGTGTATAGCATCTCTCTTCAGTTTTAAGGCTCTGGTTTGGTAAGAATCTATCAAATGTCAGGTTTTTTGAGGAATTTTAGACAGAAAAGAGGAGTTCAGATTGAGGAGACTCTATGCATCATGGAAGAGAGAAATAACAAGGTGACTCGATTTCTGATCTTGACTGTGACAAGAAGCTGCCCGGAGAAGATTACTTTATATCTGACCAGGACAGTACGAAGGAGCTAACCGGCCAACATATTCAAGAGCAAATTGACGTTAGAACCTCGGGTATAGTGGTGAGCAAGCCGCGTCTTTCTGGCCCACATCTCATCAGTTAATCGAGGAGAATAATACTGCATGAGAAGGCCAAGGGAAAGAAAACTGAGAAAAAGGCCTACTGAGCGAAACCAGTCATATAAGAAGACAATGTGAAAGCAAGTCCAAAATTACATTGCAAAGTGTCTTAAAATCTTCTTCTCCAAAAAGTTTGAGTCATAGGCAGGAGAAAATACAGAAGCAAGCAGTGATTGTTATGTGGTGGTGATAGTGAACACACTTGAACAATGACAACTATGGAAATAAAGCGTGTGTACGTATATGAAGTGAGGTGTTAAAGAACGCGGACAATACTAATTAAGCACTATAAATATGAATTACTACCTTAGCATACATGGAGTTTGAACGCTGTAAATGTACATATACATTTAGCATAAGCAGGTAGCATTCCCTTATTTTAACGTGCCATATTTCAGCAGCTATTATCATAAGGCTTAGCAGGGTTGTGCCAAGGATCTTACTCGTTATGAAGTGGCGAGATGCATAGATTAAATGAGGGTTAATTGTTGTGGTGGTAGCAATACTGTACATACAACAAGGATAAGAACAGAAATAAAGTATGAGCTTATGAAATGAGGTATCAGCTAAGTAGAACAGTAAAATAAGACACATCAATATTAATGAACCTGTTAGCTTTGATAGAACATGCTCAGTGGAAATAGACGTATTAAGTATTATTTTCGTATCTTAGTATGCAGCATATCACCAGCATTTATTACCAAGTTAATATTAGCTTACAAAGAACATGAACAGCGAAAAATAGACGTATCGAGATCCTGAATAGCTAGTGTTTTCGTATTTTGGTATTTTACAATGCAGTATTTATCAAGTTTGTTAGCTTAATTACAACATAAAGAGTGAGAATATATGCATCGATCATTGGTTGATAGCATTCTCTTATTTGAACATGCAGTATTTCAGAAGCTTTCATTATCAAGTCTGTGAAGGTTACGCCAAGATCTTAACATTATGAAGTATTATGAAGTAGCGAGGTGTAGGGTGTGAAGTGGTGAGGTGCAGAGTATGAGCGACGAGGTGCAGGGTACGAGTGGCGAGTGCAGGGTATGAGTGGCGAGGTGCAGGAAGGAGTGGCTAGGTGCAGGGTATCCCACTCACTACCTTCCTGCAGGCGTGAGGGGAACCACAAGCTCCTCCTCGTATCGTCGTAACTTTGCTAAGCCTTACTTTACCTCCTTCCTCCCATCCAGCTTAGTATTTACCCTTTCACTGCTACCTGGCACACTCTAAGACACTTTTACTTTGTTCTACAGCCACTTTCAAATATTATACTGGTCAGAAATCGTTAAATCTATTCTTTTTACTTACCCTTCTTTCACGTAGATGCTTGTAAAGATTTCATACATTACTGTAAACTGTTGCATTTCTCAGTGAAAGGATTGAGTTTCGTTTTCTTATATTTCTAGTTAACTGTAATTTCTTGATATAGTGACATTTATGAAGACACGTTTTGAATTATATATTTGTGCTGTCATTTCAAGTTTTGAGACGTCATGAAAATATTCAGATATTATCTTTTGTAGCACAGTTTTAGTTAACTGTTCTCTTTGGCATAGTGGCATATTTTTGAAGACATATTTCGAGATATATATTGCTTTTGCCATATGCAAATTTAATATTCATCTTTGTGTTACAATTTTCATAAAATGTCCTTTAACATAATGACATTTTTCTCAAGACAAATATCGATTTATAAATTGTTCCTGTAATATCCAGTACTGAATAATTCTGGAAACACTGACACATTGGTGTGAAACCGCGACTGACTGGCCGAGAGAGGCGCGTCCCTGGATCTGAGCCCGTGGCAGGACCGTCAAGGATAAACACGAACCTGACAAGTTACCAATCAGGGCAAGATGGTCACTAAGGCCAGAATGGACTTTGGCTAAGCTTGACTGCCCTCTTTTCTTTATTCCACGATAGTTATTTTCTACGAGAGGGGAATAGCAAGAAAATTACTGATTAGATTAGTGTAGAGTAGAAGTGGACGTTGCTTAACCTTGAATGCCTCTTTACTTAACTGCACTCAAGTTGTTTTCTATGAGAGGAGAACAACGGAGAAATTACTGATTTAGTGTACGGAACTTAACACCGCTGCATCATTGGCAGAAAATCTATAATAAACAAGGAAGTGAAATATACATAGACATTATGACAACGCTGTAAATTAGATCATGAAAAGTTACAAAGCAAGAAACAGGATAAGAAAACCAGTAACTTTAAAACGAACAAACTTTCCTCACTTATAAAAACATGTCTAGGCACAGAGAGAGAGAGAGAGAGAGAGAGAGAGAGAGAGAGAGAGAGAGAGAGAGAGAGAGAGAGAGAGAGAGAGAGAGAGAGAGAGAGAGAGAGAGAGAGAGAGAGAGAGAGAGAGAGATGAATGGAATAGACTCAGTAATCAAATTGTTAGCTGAGTCACTAGGGGACTTTAAGAGATTAGACACATTTATGGATGAGGATAATAGGCGGAAATAAGAAGGCATGATTCATACAGGTGCTGCCACGTGTAGACCTGATGGCTCCTTGCAGCTTCCCTTATTTTGTTATGTTTTTATGTTCTCATATTCTCTTGGCACAGCACACTCGGTAATTACCACCCAGTGAGGGAACCAGGCAGTCGTCACACGCGGAATGTGCTGCCTGGGATGTGAGGTAACCAGGTTAAGTCAGCAAACGTGCGAACACTCATGCAGCCAATGATCTAATGTAATGAATGTAATTCGCCTCTGTCATTTTCTCACATTTCAGAGCCTCCCAGCCATTTCATGCTTTGACGAATAGCGAAATATCTTTAACTTCATTAGTGTAACCTGATACAATTCTCTGAGCTAAAATAAAACGAAAGACACAAGTAGATTTAATTAATAAAGGTAACTATATGATTATAAATAACATTGAAGCATCATTCAGTACTTTTGCAAAAGATCTTCCATTATTTATTCTTTTTGCTCCCAGTGGCACCTTTTAAAACTATGCTCTAAATTTTCAAAGCAGCATTTTACTTTACTTGGAGAATTCATAACAGTCACAGGGCGAACTTAAATAACCGACCTAACTTGCAGACTGAGGGAAGAATGAGAAGATGGAAAGGCAAACTTGTCTCACGCTCTCTCATTGACACCGACTAACTAAGGAGAGGTGACCCAGAATAACGCAGCTTGTTGACCAGTATACTGCAGGATCTGACAAAAAAAATCATTCTCAGTAACTTAACTAAATAACCTTACCCGCAGACTCAAAGAAGGTGAAATGGAAAGATAAAATTCTCTCACAATCATATTCTTCCCGCCTGACTAATGAGAGGTGGCTCAGAATAACATTTACATAAGGAAAAAAAAATATAGTATACATATAAATATATTTTCTACACTATTCCGTGGTTTACATACACAAAAGCTTCCCCATCATTGGATTTTTTTTTATTTATTGCTTTACAACTGTCAGTGTTTTACGTAAGGTGACAAGTCTATCTTTATATTTTTCTTATGGCTTTCAATTACAATCCATGCATCCATCACACGTCACATATTACCACGTTCATCCACACTGCCCCTTATTTGCTTCATGAACAGAATTTGAACGCCACTACACAAAGAAAAATAAAAACTCTGCTTAACTTTTTCATTTACTCATAGCTCCTAAATACAATGTGTGCTTCCATCTGTCACATGTTATCACAATCGTCCACATCGCTCCTTCATTGCTCCCTCACAAGTTGACTCTGAGGGACACTGATAAAAATTAAGTTAATGGAATAGAGGAAGCAGATAGGAGACGAAACACTGCTGAGTCTTGTACAGTAAAGGAAAGAAATGAATGAAGATTTACGTTTTCTTTCTTTTTCTTCTTAACTCGTCGACGAAACCAGAGGGGGGACACAATAATGGGAGAGAAAAAAATTAAGGAAATAAAAAAGAAAAAGGAAAATAGAAAGAGGAAAAAGAGAAAAAAAAAACTACTCATCTTGCCGCTCCCATAAAGTCGAAGAAAGAGTAAAGGAAAAAGTAAAAAAGACAATAAAAAAAGTTAATTTAGTTACGAAGAAACAAGAGTAAGTCCTGCACAAAACAGAAGACCGCTGCACCTTATTTCCAAACGCAGCGGAAGAGAGAAGACGAAAACACACATCTTCTTCCGAGGACACGTGGATGCAAACTCACGTCTTAGATATCCCGTGCAAACCTTCAAGCACTCCATCGCGGGGAAAATAAGAGGAGGAAAACTATTGATAAATTCATACGGTTTGTGGATGCAACCTCACGTCTTTGGTCTGTATTCTTAAGCGCTCAGCTCCCTCACTTCCCTATTGATAATGCAGAATCCTTGTTAAACCATCGGTGGAATATAAACACCTTTGAACATCCAGATAACTTCCACAAGAGTCTGTTAAAAGTAAAGACAAAATAACAGTAACTTTAAAGATAGCTAGTAACACCATGCATATTTCTTTTCCTTCTCCCTTTTATCAGTTCTTGGTGGGGTCGGTCACTCTTACATGTTTGCAATAACTTACGTCCGGTGCATCCTATTCCCCCAAGCCCAACCGTCTCATGTTTCTGTCGATTCCATCTCCCCACCTAATCCTTTGTCCTCCCTAGTTCTTCTTAACCCCACCTGGCTCCTCCACGCCACCTAGGCACGGTAATCCTCTATCCTCATGGTACCATATTTTGAAAGACTTCTGAATTGCACTTACACTACTTTCAAAGGGCTCTAGCTGAGGTCATACAGGTTTTTAGGATGTTTTCATCGTTCTAATGAGAAATTGATAAGATTTCTACATTTTTTACAGGAGAAACACTCTTGAAAACTTGGCTAGTCATCTAAGTGGCCTTTGAAAATAGTCATGATGAGAGAGTAGTGTTTCTAAATACGGGCCCTGGACACTAAGTTAAGTAATGTTAGCTATTAGTACGGGGGGAGGGGGGAAGGAAAGTAACTCAGCCACTCGAGTAGGATTCTCTAAGCTATCCGATATCTTACGTGTCTTTTCCTGTGTTACCCTCCAGCAGGTCAATAGGCTTAATGGGCCTCCTTCGTCAGGTGGGTCTTGGGAAAAGTGTGTTCCTGCTGAAGCCGAGTGTGTGTGTGTGTGTGTGTGTGTGTGTGTGTGTGTGTGTGTATGTGTGTGTGTGTGTGTGTGTGTGTGTGTGTGTGTGTGTGTGTGTGTGTGTGTGTGTTGTTTGTGTGTGATTTTAAGGCATAGTTAGGCATCCATATATCTAAAAACTCAACAAGCAAGCGTGACACACACACACACACACACACACACACACACACACACACACACACACACACACACACACACACACACACACACACACACACACACACACACACGAAGTAAAGGAAGGACAAAATGAAGTTCTAATTGAAAAATAAAGAAAGGATAAAACAAGCAGTTCGATCTCATCCCACAGGATATCAAAGAGACACATTCAATTACAAACGAAAAGGAAAAATCCAACTTTATTCCTTTCCGATGAATGAGAGAATCAATCCTTCTCAAAAACCGAGAGGAATCATTTCTGTGTGTACTCAAAAGCGCAGTGGAGTTGGAAATGGTTAGGAGGAAGGGAAGGCCACTGGGAAGGCCGAAAAAGACCTGGAGACTGTGCGTGGGGAAGGACATAAGAAGCATAAACATTAGGGAAGAGATTGTCCACCACTGCAACAACTGGGAGAGAATAACTTGAGAGAGCTGTTCAGCCACGCAAGGGAAAATGAGATGTTAAACGGAAAGATGATGCTGATGATGTTGGTGGCGGTGGTGGTGGTCGTGATGATGATAATAATAATGATGATAATGATACTCCTCAAAATGTAAAGCAACCATGAAAAAAAAAAAAGGAATTCAATTAAGGGATAATATTTTTTTTCAATTTTCTTTTTTCATAGATATTTTGTGATGTATAAAAATTTTGCCATGATGCGAGAGAGAGAGAGAGAGAGAGAGAGAGAGAGAGAGAGAGAGAGAGAGAGAGAGAGAGAGAGAGAGAGAGAGAGAGAGAGAGAGAGAGAGAGAGAGAGAGAGAGAGAAAGCAAAATATGGCAATTTTTTTTCGGATGAGGAACGAACTTCATAAGAAAAAAACAAAGAGAAATGAACAAAAAGAAAAAATGTAAGAAAGAAAGAAAGTAAGAAAGAAAGACAGGTCAGTAGACAGACAGATAGAAAAAGAGAGGAAGAAAAAGGATAAAGGAATAAGTCAAACAAGCAAGATAAAAAAAATGGAAGAAAAGAGGTAAATAAAGAAAGAAAGAAAAGGAGAGAAGTATAGTTAGAAAGGAAGAAAGAAAAGACAAAAAGAAATCAATCAATCAATCAATTAAGGAAGAGAAGAAAATAACGAAACAATGAATTAAGCAAGAAAAGAAGGAAGAAAAAAGAAAAGAGCAAGGAAAGAAAAAAACAAACAAGCAAACAAACAACCAAGCAAGCTACCCATACACACCTAAGACCCTCAAAAAAAAAAAAAAGACAAAGACAAACCGAACCACAAAACAATGGAAATATCTTACTCCACCCACCCACCTCACATTTCTCACCCACACCTTACATCTTCTTACCACATACAAAAATCCACTATGACATAACAAAAGGGCCTTACCATCCCAAGTACACAACAGGAAAGTAACACCGAGTATGTAATTATAATTTGTAGCCAACACGTTCACTGCTCCTTTTCCGCCGCTACGAGTATTTCAGGAAGAATTTGTGTCGCGTGGGGTGCCTAATGTACTGCAGAGACCAACACTAGCATAAAGTCCAGAGTCGTGCGTGAGGGGGTGAGGAGAGAGGGAGAAGGAGAGGGAGGGAGAGTTAGGAGAGAGAAAGAGAGTGCTAATACACGTTCACGTACAAACATTAACTCATACACACACACACACACACACACACACACACAGTAGTTGTAGTAGTAGTAGTAGTAGTAGTAGTAATATTAGTAGTAGTAGTTGTTGTTGTTGTTGTTGTTGTTGTTGTTGTTGTTGTTGTTGTAGTTTGATAAAAATAAAGGTAATATAATAAAAATTACATCTCATTTTTGTCGAACTTAAACAACAACAACAACAACGACACACACACACACACACACACACACTTGTATACATATATATGAACTTCAAGCCCCATGTTCAACTTGTTTAGACTTTTCTTTCTCTAACAATGCAATGCCCCTCTCTCTCTCTCTCTCTCTCTCTCTCTCTCTCTCTCTCTCTCTCTCTCTCTCTCTCTCTCTCTCTGTGGGCCTCACATTCACAAGACACAGACTCAACAGCGTATTGTTTATTGACAACACAGTTCACACCTCCTGGATGGCGCCTGTCAGACTGTCAGGACGCAAGAAATGTTTGCACCTTTTATCGTTATTTTTTTTTCTCTCTCTCTGTTTTCGTATATTCAATTCTCGATATTTGGCAGAAAATCATTAACTTTTACCTTGCTCGAAAAATATACCTTCATATAATCTATATATTTATCTATTTATTAATCTACTTATCTATTTATTTTCATTTGTTTTATCCATTTCGTTTTCATGATGTATGTTTAGTTCTCAATATTTACCAAAAAAATCTTTGACTTTCTCAAGGAATTCACCTGCAGGTTGCTTTTTATTTTCTATCAGAAAAGTACATATAACACCTTACTTCGGGCCAAGATTCTTTCTATACGAGTGTCTCTCTTATTCTGGATATTGAAGATTTCCTAAAGCTTTAGTCTGCTCTCGTAAATTAGGATCATGTCGCGTGAAATTGTTATACTGTAAAAACATTTTAACACGTGAGTACATTTTTTTGATGTCGAAGTATTTTAATATATATCTAAAGCATGTAAGGAATTACGAATATAAGAACACAAGGGAAGGTACAAGAAGCCAGTTAGGCATAACATGATACTCCCTATAAAATTCACCGCATTCGACAGACGGATATAAATCTTCCCTTTAAAAAATAAAAGAAAAAAATCACCGATTTAATTTCTCTCTCTGTACCTTCAATACGAGCAAGATTCAATTTCATTACAGTCTACTGTTATATCAATATGCAGTAATTGTTCCTCTCTTAAACCTTTCAATAATGGAATCCTAAATACCTCTCTTCCATCATCCGATCTCATTGTAATATTCATGAATATTTTGATGTTTAAAAATACTCTTGCTATAACTCAGCGCCCTTTCCACTCCCATGCTCGTAAATCTCGGAGACAGGAGGTGTCTGGATTCACGGCTGCTAAATCAATAACGCGCCGCATCTTAATACTTCCTGTCTGGTCGGAAAGCCGCCGCGGGTTTGGACAGTAAACACTTGTATCCTTGCCACTGTCAGGAAGGCACTTTGAGGATCTAGCTTTTGAGACTTGCTGGGCATTGATTGCGATTACTGATCCAGTGAATGGTTTGCTGCGTCTCAGGAGGCTGATGTAAGGTGTGTGTACAACTTTAAATGGCTTTTCTCTCGGATCTTCTACTTGTCTCTTTTCTTGGGAATGACATTATCAGCGAGCCTTTTCTATCGTATTTATTTATTTATCTTATTTTACTCTAGTCCCTTGTTTGGTCTCCCTAACACACAAAAGAAAAAAAAAAGATGACTAGAGGTAGTCAGGTTTGTGGCTGTAAAAATTAGATTTAATGATGCTGGAAGCTGCTCAGAATAGGCAACAGGATGGAGAGTCACTTGAATGGAGGCACGATTGGGAATGACGGGAATTATGTCACCAGGAATTACTCATAAAAGTGCACCTGGGCAGATCATGGAGAATTACTCAGACCTGCGATCAAAGTAGACAGTAATGCAACTGTTTCATAAAGAAGCTCGTTACGATGGAACTTGTCGTGGACTGAATTGAGAGGTCAATGCCACAAAAAGTATTCTCAATTAGTAAACACTGCCTTCATCACCGCTGTCGGCAAACCGAGTCCATATCTTCTGATCTTGCTCACTGCATGCCTGCCTCCCTCACGCGACCTCGCAGCAAGGGGCGTTCTACTTTTCTTCACCCATATTCTGTCCATCTCCATAATGCAAGAGTTCACCAGTATTCGCAGTCTTTCATCCTATTACTGGTAAACTTGCCTATCTCTGTGTTTCTTCCTGCCTTTGATTTGAACACTTTCCCAGAGAGAAGTTTCAAGACACATTCTCAAATTCTGGATAACTCTTTCGTCTACACTCTTTTGGGGACTGGCACCTTTAGTGGACCTTTTTCTTATATTTTTTGTTGCTCTAAACCAGATTTCCCTCTTACAATAAAAAAAAATCAATTGTATAGCAATGTAAAAACTGACATGTCAGTGGAGGTGATGCACGCAGGTCGCCCACACGTGTCCCTGTAAACATGGGCGTCATAGCAACGTGCGAGGACGCTGTCGTAGCGGTTAATGCAATAACCTGTTCCTGGGATGAGGGAAGAGAGGTGCACCAGAAAATGTACAGCAGTTTGTGAAAAGACACTGCTGACCATCATGCGTGTGTCCATGTATAGCTGACCCGCATCTGATACTTTCTGGAGAAGAAGAACACAGCGAGCCAACTCCTGTCACTAGGGAGATGATGGGAGATGATTAAGTCCATATATAGACTCTGCCGCAACTCTAAGGATACCTGTTAATTTATACAGAGAGATTTTGTATAAATTCTATCATCATTGAGTAGTTATATACCCAAGACTTTCTTCTTTCTCTCACCCCTATTCTGTCCACCTCTCTAACGCAAGAGTTAACCAGTATTCTCAATCATTCATCCCTTTCTCTGGTAAATTCTGGAACTCCCTGCCTGCTTCTGTATTTCCACCTTCCTATGACTTGAATTCCTTCAAGAGGGAGGTTTCAAGACACTTATTCATCAATTTTTGACCACTTGTTTGACCCTTTTATGGGACTGGCATTTCAGTGGGCATTTTTTTTATTAGATTTTTGTTGCCCTTGGCCAGTGTCCTTCCTACATAAAAAAAAAAAATATATGGACTGACACATCAATACAAAAAGAATGTCCGGGACTTGTGACCTGATCGTGGTTTCCCTTCCATCCTCCATCTTGCCTGAGTTTTAGTTCTTTTACAATTTTCCTTCTAATAGACAACGTAATAGCCTCGATTATGAGAATTTACGAGTTGAGGGGAAAACGTAAAGAAAAGGATTACAAAGAATTTCCATGAAAGTCCTCAGTGGTGAAGAAAAGAAAATTACAGTCTGAAAACTTGTAACTCTTATGAAAGCAAGTTTTACGCACAAACTACCAATTTACAATAGTAGTTATATGCAAAGGGAGTCTTTACATAGATCTTCCTACATTCTAGTGTGGTCAAATAAGAGCTACTGCTTAATACATATAGAAACACACCAAAAAATAGTCACAGTTTCAAAGCGTTCACCGGGAAAGGGATAGGGGATGTAATATTCTCATGACATACACAACCAAATCCATCTTTTTCTTCACTCCTCTTTCTCCACTTGCACTATATTGATAACACCTCTCCATGCATCTTAGTTTTGTTTTAGTACAGTCTGGTGGGCCTTGTGGCGGTGTATGTCCGTGGGATAGAGTTCCAATACCTGTGGTTGTGTACTAACCTCATATTCGTAATTACCATTGTGGCTTATCGTGTTAGCATTGATGTGTGTGTGTGTGTGTGTGTGTGTGTGTGTGTGTGTGTGTGTGTGTGTGTGTGTGTGTGTGTGTGTGTGTGTGTGTGTGTGTGTGATCGCCTTGAATACAGACCCCACATATGTCATATAATTCAAAAACATAATCAACACATCACTATTCTGTCCTGTACAACATTCATAACAAGACAATTACTGAGCAGTCACCGTGCAGTCCTGGTCAAGAGTGGAGTAACACACAGCTTTCACTTCTACCGTGCTTAACATTATTCCTTCAATCCAGCGCAAGAGTTCACTGCACTAAAATAAAAAAAATAAAATCTTTACAAGCACTTACAAGAAAACAATAAAAATGAACAGTCTTGTTTTATGATTAGTGAAGGTTGTACATAAAAAAAAAAAAATGTCAGAGTGGATTGTGACTTTTTTTTTTATGTTCTTGGCCTATAGCGCCGGTAGGCAATTCTGCTGCAACTTTTTTTTTTGTTACTTTTAGATGGTCAGCCTCTTACAATTGTCGAGGTTTAGCTGGTCGATCCCGATCAGTGGTGGCGCAGGCTGCTTTTAAGATCGCCACGTAGCAGAGGATCGTGCAATCCCATAGGAGCTCCTTGATACTGTCACCGTAGAAGAGAGAACTGAGAGGAAGCATGAGGGTGTTCTTCGACTACTCGATAACAAAATGAGCGGCTTCCGAGCGAAAACCACTCGACCATTGCCCATAGCAGTGAAATTATTAAACTTAAGACCTCTGATCTGCTTAGAATGTATCGACAATTCAGTTTTGTTAGGTTACTGGACGAAAGATTAAGGGAGGACACAAGATACAGTCGAAATGCGGAAACTTACTCGACTTGGCACGTTAGCAATACGGGAGGCGCGACCCTGAAGCTCCCAGCCAGCAAGACGGCGAGGCGAAGGGTGAGCGAGGGGCGGTGCGAGAGCCATAAAGGTTTTACACGTCCAGGTCTCTACCGGAAGCCAGGAACTCAGGCAATTCCACAGAGATTACTTTTATTACCCCACAAATGGTTTCCATGTGAAAGTTTATGTATGCCATTTTATTCTGATCGTGTGTGTGTGTGTGTGTGTGTGTAGGTATGGATGGATGTTTTTTTTTTTTCTTTTTTTTCTCTCTCTCTCTCCCTCCTTTATTTTTAGTTGCTTCACGCCACATGGTATTCTTGTCCATAAACTTCTACGCGTTTTCTGTAAGTCTTGTTTGTGGGAATTTACGTGACAGTGGATTTGAAGTTTTATTTTTTTCCCTTTTCTCTTTTTTTTTTCTTCCAACCACTGAAGGGCGAAAGTAGAAATGAACATATAACCACACACACATAAAGACACACACACACACACACACACACACACACACACACACACACACACACACACACACACACACACACACACACACACACCTGTTACGTTGAAGATACGTGCAGAAAAGAGAGAGAAAGAGAGAGAGAGAGAGAGAGAGAGAGAGAGAGAGAGAGAGAGAGAGAGAGAGAGAGAGAGAGAGAGAGAGAGAGAGAGAGAGAGAGAGAGAGAGAGATAAACACAGATACACAAACAAAACCAGCAACATAAAGAGCAAAGAGAAAGACAAAACAGTAACACTAATACACAAAAGAGGACAAACAGTCTCTGCCCACTACACAGACACACACACAAGGAGCAGGAGTAGTAGCAGGCCCACAAGACACCACTGGCCTGACACAACGCCCACTCGTCCACAGTTTCATCGATACCATCTGAAAAATAGGGAATAAAATCTTTCCGCATCATTACTTTCCCTGACGTACCACCACTACCACCACCACCACCACCACCATCACCAGCTACCGCCAACTTTAACCTATTTTTCTACAGTCTTAGAATACTTGTCCCATATTGAGAGTTCGGTGAAATTCCCTGGGTTGCTTAAATGTCTTACTGCCTTTTATTTTATACAGGTCTTTTCTGTTCCATTCCTCTTTTGTTCTTGGTTTCGTTTTTCTTTTTTTCATTTCTTTATGTTGGTATATGCATATTTTTTTTTTTTCCGTGTCATCGTTGTTCTCTTCCTTCTTTTCTTTTCTTCTTGGTCTTTTCTTCTTCTTTCTTCTTCTTTGTCTGTCTTTATCTCCGCCAAGTCTTCGCCTTCTTAGTCTTCTCCCTCCTCCTCCTCCTCCTCCTCCTCCTCCTCTTCTTTTTTTTTTTCTATCTTTTGATTTAAGATGTACTAAACACTTCTATGTAGATGTTGTATTACCCTTTAGAAATTTAGATATCAATACTTTAT
The DNA here is from genome assembly GCF_035594125.1 of Scylla paramamosain. Taxonomy (NCBI): domain Eukaryota; kingdom Metazoa; phylum Arthropoda; class Malacostraca; order Decapoda; family Portunidae; genus Scylla; species Scylla paramamosain. The sequence continues at coordinate 1,528,947 of NC_087168.1, forward strand.
TTCACCAATATTTTTTTTCATGTATTTATCAACCATGTAATACATCGACTGATAACAATGCAAGACCCACTTACATAATAACCAACTCTGATGGAATGAGGAGTAAATCTGAATGCACCACCACCACCACCACCTCCTCCTCCTCCTCCTCCTCCTCCTCCTCCTCCTCCTCCTCCTCCTCCTCCTCCTCCACCTTTTCTTCTTTCTCCACCTCATTCCTTTCTTTGTCTAGCTCATCTTCTTCCTCACTTCCTTCTTCATCACCTTATCTTAAACCTTTCCTCCTCCTCCTCCTCCTCCTTTCCCTCCGCCTCCTCCTCCGTCAGTCTTTACTTCCTCTCTTCCATTCCTTGCCAGTCTCTATTATTTCTTTTCTCTATGTCCTCCTCCCATTGTTCATCCCGCCTTCCTCCTCCTCCTCCTCCCACTTGTCCTCCCCTTCCATTTTCTCTCTCAGTTCCTGGTCCCGGTGCACTATTGTTTCCACTGCCCTTCGCTCCCTCCTGTGTTTGTTCACTTCGTTGCCTTGGTTGCGTCCCTTTCCTTTCTCTCATGTGGCTTCCCTTTCTCTCTTTCGCCTTCCTTCCACATAAAAAAAGAGCCTTTGCCCACATTCCCTCGCCTTCTCGTACCCTCGGAAATAAGAAACTATGCCAAACATCCTCTACCCCATTCAATATTTTCGGTAATCTTCTTTCGATAGAACCTCATTTTTCAGCTCGGTGTTTCTACCTCGTTAAGGGCGGAAAAGAAATATCCGTAGATTTTAACTTTTTTCTTCATAATTTCAAAAGCACCATATTGCAAAACGGAGGCTCAAAAATTAAAGACATTATAATTTTTAATCTGCAATTTATGAGAATGGATATGGTTGCTCTTTCTTGCAGCTTGCTTTCTCCCAGACCTGGATTTTCTCGACGGAACTCAATATTCTCAGGAACGCGTGCTGTTGTCTTTATTCAGGCAATTGCTTCCAGGCCATGACTGTAATGATTTATTTTTCTGCTCACCAGGAGTATGATGCGAAAAAGAGGATGGGACGTGTCTAATATTCTTGTGTGTGTGTGTGTGTGTGTGTGTGTGTGTGTGTGTGTGTGTGTGTTTCAGTTTTAGTATGCGGGACCTGAGATACGCTTGTGTGGTTCTGTCTCCGTATGTGTCTCTACATTTATTCAGTTTTCCTTTAATGTGAGTGCGTAAGTACGACAAAGTTTAATTAGGGTCCCTGGTTCAACTCCTGTCTCGAACCGCCTGTTTCTCTTTATTTTTTTTTGTCATCTAGCTGCTGAAAACTTCCACATGTCACCTGCCAATGCTATAACTTTCCAGTCACTAGCTATCCTAGTGCATCACCTTCACCTGATGAGTGACTCACTAACCAGGTTGTTTGTACTGCGCTAATAGGGAGCTCTAGAAGATAAGACAAATTTACAGACGGTGATGGTAGATGAGAATAAGTAGGCATGATTTATATAGGACCATCACATGTGATCCTGATAACTTTTTGCAGCTTCTCTTACGTAAAAACATAAGAACAAGAATAAAAAAAAAAAAAGGAAGCTGCAAGAAGCCATCAGACCTCATCCATAAATATGTGTAATCCTCATTTTAACCCCGCAGTAATAACCTGGTTACTAAGTATACTCGTATTCCATTCATCTACCACTCAATTCGAGAACCAGTTCCTTCCCATCTCTTTTTAAATATAACACTATCAAGCTTTAACCCAACATTTCTTGTCCTACCCTGATTACTGACCCTGATTATTTTGCTTGTACCTCCCTTCTAATATCTCCTATACTTGACGTTGTATCTCATATATCCTTATGTTCTTACGACCCTCTCACACCTTCACGGCGGCGACAGCGAAGTTGACGCGGTGTGCCACCACACCACCCCCGTAACGAGCCTCGGGAGAGCGACTCGTCTTGTGAGCCTCAAAACCCCGAGGACTGAAGTGACAAATTGTCCTTGCCTCGCCTCCTCGCCCACCCAGACCTGACGCAACAGGGCGGTGGTGCTGTACAGTGTTCCCTTGTTTTACTATGTGGATTAAAACTTGATAGTGTTAAATTTAAAAAGAGACAGGAAGGAAATGGTTCTCAAACTGAGTGGTAGATGAAAGGAATATACGTAGTAATCGGGTTATTAGTGTTGGGTCATTAGGGGGCTTTAAATAAAGATTAAGCAAATTTATGGAAGAAAATGATAAATGAGATCGTAAGGTGACGAGCCACGCCTTCGTAATGGTTGTGGTTCTGGTTCTGGTTTGTTGAAGAAAGATATTTCAAGACACTTCTTAAATTTTGGTTGACCCTTTTTTGACGTGCCCAGAATTAGTGCTCCTCTTACGTAAAAACTTTGAATCTGCTTCCCAAATTGACTCTATCCTATCCTATCCTATGCTAACCTATCTTAGCCTAAGCTAATTAACCTACTTGATTGAGTCAGTTTGGTAGTCCTTGTAGTTCCCAGGGAGGGGAGAAGGGGTGGGTAGGGCAGCTCTTCCCTGGGCAGCTCCACCACCATACTGTGTGTTTTTTTAGGCACACATGGTGGTGGAATGGATGTTCTTTTAATTTTTTTTTGTAAGTTCCGAGTGCGGTTCGAACCCACGCTTCCCTCACGCCAGCCAATCTTAAAGTTCATCACTCTACCCACTGGGACACGAAGGCCCAACACTTTTTTTGCAAAGTTAGCCTATTTCCCCATATTATGTTCATGTTAATATATATTAAAAAAGAAATGTTGTTTATTATAATGTGAATTTTTCTACCATATCTTTTTTTTATTTTTTATTATTAATTAATTTATCTTTTTAAGGTTCTTAGTGGGGTTTGAACGCTGGCGTCCAATATTCAATATTCCCAAGACCGTTACTCTATCCACTGGGCCATGGGAGCCTCAGCATAGCCAAGAGTATAGAAGATTATTTGAACACAGTATTTCCCGAACTGTGTTCAAGCCATGGCGTGAAAATAATAGTAGGTGAGATGAAAGAACTTTAGAACGCTGAGGATTCATTGTGTCTGGAGCCGCCTGTGGGAACCCCCCCCCTGTGATGGGTAATAACTAGCACACGTGCTGCACTGCCACCACCACAGCACACCGTTACACCTGCCCATTCTGCAGCACGAGAAGGACTCACCCAAGAGACCCACGGATTGCTATGTTAGTAATTCACGTCGCTTGAACATGGAAATCAATTTACGTCATCCAAAAAAAGCCGGTGACCGTCTCTTGGCAGCCGAGTGCCCTTAAAGCACTCACTTGTTCTTCACACGGGATTTACTCATCAGCAGAATGAAAGCTTTCGACGGGGAGGAAGGGCGGCTGGGGGGAGGACTTAAACAGGAGAGGGCAGGAGGACGAGGGAAGACCGAGGGCGTGTGTGTGCTTTATTTTTTTTATTATTTTTTTTTTTTTCATACCCCATAAAATATTGTTGTAAGTCACCCCCCAGCAAACAATCCCTTACAATTTTACCATCTTAGCAACAAAGTGTGTGTGTGTGTGTGTGTGTGTGTGGTTGTGTGTGTGTGTGTGTGTGTGTG
>NC_087168.1:1535000-1640000 GCF_035594125.1 Scylla paramamosain
CGCTTCGTGTAAAAACTGGCCATTGTTAAGATGCGGCTTAAGTGTTCAGTCTAATACTAGTATCGATCTGCAGAAACTGGTGTTACCTTGGAGCTGATCATTTGTACGATAGGGAAGCAAAAGCCATTAGCCTGAAAGAACAGACACATATTTACACGCCAGAAAACACGCAGAACCCCCAAAACACTTACAGGAGCACGCTTCCCTCGTCTGGCATTCTTTTATGTACATTTTTTTTATAAAGTTATCCAGTAGTCAATAGTCGAGTAATCTGCATTCACTTCCTGGGTGTTTATCGCTTCCTCCTCAACCTTAAGTCCTCTGACCTGCTTGCGTTCCATCAGCTGTCAGGTTTGTTAAGGGATTACCAGTAGATTACAGGATTTAAAACTGAGTGAAAACGCCAAAAGAGTATTGGAAGTGAGTAACGTTGATTGACTCCTGACTTCTGATCCCCTGTTGCTCGCCCACAAATGCACTAAGTAGATCCCGTGTCTCCAGCAAAGTTTTATCTTTATCACATTCCTTACCTTTAGTCTCCGCGGTGTTCCGTTGTGCTGCCGAAGCATGACCTGCGGAAAGAGAAAACGTTGAACAGATTGTCGCACCTTTAAGATAACAGCAATGGAAAAGCTGTACTTAACGAATACGGAAGAGGATATTTGGTATCTTCGCAAATCCAAAACAATATTAACATACTAAAATTTAAATTTTCCTAAGCTTTTGTTGTTTTTATCCTTTTCTAACATTTAAAGCACTTTAGAAATTTGTTTGCACATACACACACAAAAAAAAAATACTATGAGATAATTATTCTCTTGTCTAGACTAGAGAAACACTTAAGAGACTGCAGTAGAATGGTATATGTTTAAAAAGAAATTGTAGGTAATCATGGAAAAAAAAATGTCTAAGAAAGAAAGGATTAAACTTTATATTAATCACATCAATACCAAACAAAGCATCAATAACTACACTCACCTAACCATGAAATGTAAGTTTGCCAAAAGTAAATCCCTCCCACGAACATTCCATTCACAAGCTTTCCCTCCAATATAATTCTTCCCAAATAAAATGAATTAGGTTAGGTGATTTTAGAGGAATTTCATTATAAAAGAGGGAGATTTTGTAGGTAAAATTTCTATGGCTTCTTCGTGGCTGAAATTTTACACAAAGGGCTGACAAAATCTTTCCTTTACTGAACTGTTTCATGGCGTCTTGACATCTTTCCTTCACGTCAATCTTCTGTAAATCGCTGCCATCTTACCTTTCCGAAATTCAAAAAATCTTATTCCCCATTAAGACTTATTGAAACTACACTCATTCACCTTTAGGTTTTATTACAATTTCGGTCATTCACCGTAAAGTTTCATTTCCATTTTACTATCCTGCCGTATCGAGACTGCAGCGTGCTATCGTCAGAAACAGATACGTAGACAGGAATTTTCATTCATCCAACTCTCTCTTTACGTTTATGTTTTCTCTCATTATCATATTATTATTCTCTCTCTCTCTCTCTCTCTCTCTCTCTCTCTCTCTCTCTCTCTCTCTCTCTCTCTCTCTCTCTCTCTCTCTCCCCACTGCTAATTTGCTATCCACCCTGGCTGCGATGTATGAAAGTTACTGCTGAATACATTACGATAAAGTAATGGAAACATATCAACATCAACGCTGAATTAAGCCTTGACGGACGAATTCCAGCCTTTACTCTTAACACTTCACTGCATTTTGACGTAGTTCTATCTATCTATATACCAGGCCGGCAATCCCACACGAGGTGACCAAGACAAAGCACCAACTCATACACACATCATTAACATTCTTAGCCCCGTTAGAAGGGGGTAGTCTCGTGGATCAATGTACTACACTCCGGGAGCTTAGACGTAGCACAGCTGGCCATACCCTTCCACAGCAAATCCTGACGATAGACTTTGGTATACCCGTGCCCCTTTCATAATGAGACGGTGTCCTTCTACTTACTGGTTAAAAAAAAATGAAACTCGCTCGTATAAATAAGAAAAAAATAAATATATAAAAAATAAAAGAATTCGCAGGAAATAGTTCATCAGGCCTTAAGTGGTTTTGAAAAGAGGTGTTTTTGTCACTGTCCATTCACAGATTGCCTCTTTCACCTCGACCTGCCCGCCATTCCCTCACTCCCTCCCGCCCTTCATTAATCCATCCACTCTCAATCCATTCATCTTTCCTTACTGACAGGACAGAAAACACGCGCGCGCGCACACACACACACACACACACACACACACACACACACACACACACACACACACACACACACACACACACACACAGAGAGAGAGAGAGAGAGAGAGAGAGAGAGAGAGAGAGAGAGAGAGAGAGAGAGAGAGAGAGAGAGAGAGAGAGAGAGAGAGAGAGAGAGGAGAGAGAGAGAGAGAGAGAGAGAGACACTTGACCTTTGCAGAATTTCAGTAAACTATATATATGTGTGTGTGTGTGACTAGAAAGATTTCTGACAACCTAGGTCCTGATGTGGTGCCTGCGTTAAGGGAATGACTGGCAGGGAAACATGCTATACATTTTGTGTAGAATATGGGAATCTGAGGCAGTCTTTTTTTCATGAAGAGAGATGAATAACACTGTTCAGCTAGACAACGACCATATTTTCCTTTCTCATTTCGGAAAAGAGGAATTTTATTTATCATCATCTTGTTCTTTTTGTGTTTTCTTCTTCTTCTTCTTCTTCTTCTTCTTCTTCTTCTTCTTCTTCTTCTTCTTCTACTTTCTGCCCCTTCTTCTTTAAGAAAGAAATTCAAATCTACATGTTTGAGTTTATATTCCCAGGAGTTGCCTTGTGCAGCTCAAGTGGTCTTTTGCAATCTCCTTATTTCCTCTTCTTATAACCTTCCATTTAGAGGGTGATATACGAGTACATTACCTTAGTTTAATATTTAGTTTCGAAATACTGGCATAGCTTAAAATAGCAATACAATGATGGGTGTCAAGAAAAGCATCACTAATCGATGCATTTATAACTCTAGTTTGACTTGTTTAACTTGCAAGACACTCCTCGAATTCTGGATGATACTTTTCTGACTGTACTCTGCTGGGACTGGCACTTCAATGGGCATTTTTATAACTTCTTATTGATCTAGGCCAGTGTCTCTCTTACATAAAAACCTGCACCTTACCTACTCACGTGACTGGCATACCTTTCTAGAATACTTATACTTGTTTGAACTGCTGACCCACATTGCTGCTGCTCGGGAAAAAATATAAATGTTTTATTTCTTTGCATCGTTTTTTCTCTATTTAGTTTACCCTTCCCGAGATTAAAGAATTACCAAGAGGGCACAGAAAATGTAACATTCGCCGGAATTTAGCCAATCCTTGTAAATCCTGAGGTAATCTTTTTTAGCACGGATGTACCAAAGCGTGTGAGAAATGGAAAAAAATATTAAAAAAAAAAAAGAATGTTTGCTGTATGTGTGGAGGTTTGTTCTATAAAAAAAATAAAATAAAAAAAAACATTTGTTTCCTCGTCTTTGTCTGTCTGTGTGTGTGTGTGTGTGTGTGTGTGTGTGTGTGTGTGTGTGTGTGTGTGTGTGTGTGTGTGTGAAGTCTTTATCTATGCCTACCGTTAAGTTGTCTTCGTCAATGCATTATAATTTCACACCTCTATAATTATCTATCTGCCATCCATCTACCTATAAATTAATATATCTGTCTATCTACCTATCTGTCAATCCTCACCTTTATCATTATCTTATGCAAGTACTGCCAAGTGTACGTCTGTTGGCTTTTTGCAGTTTCCCTTATGTTCCCATGCCCTTATCGCTTCATTACCACCCACCACTGCACAGTTATCTATTTTCATCAATGCACTGTCACCCATCAAGCCTTTCTCTCATTCCTATTGTTGCTCACTGGTGCCTGTCATCCTATCCTACCTATTACTTCATCCTATCAATCCTATTACTCCTCATCACCCCAACACTTCTTATTACTGCTTCTCTTTATTCTATTGGTGTCCACCACTCTATTAATAACTATCATCTCATCCTATGATCCCTGTTACTTCTCATCAACTTATCAGCATCTACCATTCCATTCTGTTATCTCTGTCACTATACATCAATATAGTCTATGAATTTTTACGCGTGTCAACACCACCATTCCTATCCACTTCACCAATGTCTACCAAACTCATCACTACGATCATTACTGTCAAAGCTCATCTTCACTATCATCCGCTGCTATACATCATAAAAAACACATCCCCATCACTATTCCGTTCTCATCACCACTTGCCATCACTCACCAAACTCATCACGACTATCATCCCCAGTATCATCCACTGTCATCACACATCACCATCACCATCACTCCCATCACCCATACCGCTATACAAGCCATCACTATATCGTTCACAACACCACTATCATCACTCACCAAATTCATCACTACTATCGTCCCCAGCATCATCCATTGTCACAAACACATCACCATCATCATCACTAAAACTCCCATCACTATACAATTCACATCACCACTTATCACTCTAGTCAAAACTATTATTCCCATGATGACCTATGACTTCCATCACGCCGCGTCACCATCCGTCACCATCAGTCACCATCAGTCACCACTCATCACCACCCAGCAGGCAGGGAGCGAGTGAGGGATCAATCAGGGCCAGGCAATGCAATGGTTGGATGTCGTTCATTGCAAGTGTGATATGTTTGTAATTGTCATTATTCATTCCACACTTTAGTTTTCAAGAGAATGATGAATAATCGCTAATCTGTCATAATAAAACGTGGAAAATTTTCTTATACATATAATAATAGGCTTTATATTTTCACTGGGCTCAACTCTAATGGCCCTCAGATACACACATTCGCTTTATTTTTTCTTTACTAAAGCATGATACAGATTACAGATATTAGATGAGTATTGCTGTTGTTAATTTTAAATACTGTGCTACTACTTGTTATACTATATACTGTTAGGTTGATCATTTTTGGCTCGTATTGATATTATGTTGAAAGATGAATAAGGTGATAAATCTTGCTGATGAGATGCACCATGCCCCTTTATAATTCAATAATAGTCAAGGTATAAAGGACTCTCTCTCTCTCTCTCTCTCTCTCTCTCTCTCTCTCTCTCTCTCTCTCTCTCTCTCTCTCTCTCTCTCTCTCATAATTATAATCTCAAACATATTTATACCTGCATTACCTTTATAAATTCATGTAGTACTTTAATAGGCTTGTCAAAGTTTTCTACTTCGCTCACTGAAAGAGAACATGATGCTTAACTGTTTTACTTTACCCTCGTATAACAAATTACGTAATGCACGGAGTTGTTCAGTAGCTGATCGTCTTCAGCTTGTCACAATCCCTCCCGTCACGCGACATTCCTTGTGACTGCATTCCCGAACATTTCACCTCCTTATCTTGACTAGTTTTTAAGTCTCACTGTTAGGAAACAATGAGTTACAGTATACTGGACGCTCACAGGAAAGTTCCCTCACTTGGTTTCTTTGATCAGCTGATATTTTTTCTCTCACATCAATCCTAGTCTTTTTTTTGTTTTTTTCGTTTATGAATTATGATTTTCCTCTCACATCATTCCGAGTCTTTTTTTTTTTTTCTCTCGTTTATGAATGACGATTTTGTATTCAGATTAGTTTAAGTATTGTTGATGAATATTTCGGCCGTGTTGGACTTGGGAGACGCACAACGAGGGCTCACTGCCGCATCACTATCGCTATCGCTAATCGCCGCATCGCTATCGCCTATGGCCACATCGCTATCGCTTATCGCTGCATCGCTGTCGCTATTGCCGCATCGCTATAGCTATCGCCACATTGCTATCGCTTGTTACCGCATCGTTATCTCTTATCGCCGCATCGCTATGGCTTATTGCCGCATCGCTACCGCCTATCGCTGCATCGCTATCGCTTATCGCCGCAACGCAATGTTACTCATATCTTTCTCATGGAATGTTTCGTTATCGTTATCATCATAAATATCATCATCATTACTACTACGACTACTATTACTACTACTACTACTACTACTACATACTACCATTAGTACTACTAATCCAGTGTTCTTGTTTACGTTGAGTTTACAGAGCATAAGCCAAGCTGCGGCTCACTCTCATATTTCAAAAGATATCAAAAGTTAATTACATTGGCTTTCTCAGAAATTATCAATCGAAATTTAACCCACCAATATTATGTGTGTGTGTGTGTGTGTGTGTGTGTGTGTGTGTGTGTGTGTGTGTGTGTGTGTGTGTGTGTGTGTGTGTGTGTGTGTGTGTGTGTGTGTGTGTGTGTGTGTGTGTGTGTGTTGGTAGGTGATGGTGTGGGTGGGTGGGTGGAGGAAGGTGTGAAAGGGTGAGTGTTATGTTTGTGTGTGTGTGTGTGTGTGTGTGTGTGTGTGTGTGTGTGTGTGTGTGTGTGTGTGTGTGTGTGTGTGTAGTTGGGCGGGTGAGTGTGATAGCAATTTTCGATTCATCGATACATTAATGTCTAGTTCTCGTCATTAATAACATAGCGGGGCATTTATCAGGGTGGAAAAAATGCAGCGCATGGTGAGTGACAAGGGGGAATATTTCCTGCCTAACGATACGTATTGACAACACCGCTATACCTTTTACTATCAATTATTTTCTCATTCAGAGCTCAAATTTTTCTGTGCGTGTACATGAGAGTAGTTATAAACGCTCTTGGATTAGCAGCGAATGATCCTGGACGCGTGTTAGTGAGAAGTGTCGGCAATTACGATAATAGTGGAGTGATGCAGTACTGAATGGAAAGTTGTGGCAGTGCACGCTGATGTGGTGAACTGATCAATAGATAATATCTCTTTGTAAAGAATGCACGCGCTCTGTGGCTGAGAGAGCCTGACATTCTTGCTTCCTTTCACGATGCTCCTTTGTTATCATAACGCATCGAAGAAAAAACACAATTGTTGTTACTAAAGAGTTACAATATGGCGTTGATTCATGGAAGGTCAATGATCCACATCACTGACCTTTCAGTTTCGTACACGGCCGTACAAGGGCTCTTCAATGACATCAAAATGATGTCATTGGTCTACAGGATGTATGACCTTGAATGCTCTCCTTGGAAGCCTCATCCAGGATGAATACGATGCTGACCAGCCTGACTGAGTCTGGTCCACCAAACACATTTCATCCAATTCGAATTTACGGTTTCAGCTTACTGTTCCATAATGGACCCACGCACAAACAGTAGTTTATTAGAATAAATTATAGTTATACTCGCATATATGGATAAAATAGATTCATAGATGGATACATTATCAACAAAATGGCTACAAACCTGCGCCGCGTTAGTTCTCTGCTCCAGGATTGATACACTGCAATCCTCAATACTTATCACATTTTCTGTCCAACAGTTAGCAGTAATCCAATAGTGAGTGCAGCAGCAGGACCCGTGTCACAAGAGAAAGCATCACCCACGCAACCCGTGGCACACTCCCCCGCCAAGGTCGCCACACTCAACAACGCAGTCACACTTCACACTTTTAAGAGAGCACAGCAAAAACTGGCCGTGCATGCTTCTCTTCTTAATCCAAAAACAATGCAAATAATTGTCACTGATAAGTTTGTTTATCCCAAAGAGCGTCTCAGTGGTACCGAAGTGATGCTCTACAACACAGATTACAGGTATGATGGCTTGATTTGCGTTTTCCAGTGGGAACTTTGCTACCCAAATTAAAATATCTCAGTGTTCTTATATGGGACAGGAGTGCAATGTCCTACGCCACACCCCACCACACACACACACACACACACACACACGAGAGGTCAAAACATGCCTGAAGAACTGCAATACAAGTTGAGTGCCAGCGAGCCTACAGGAGAGGTGTGGCCGTAGTGAGGGAGGGTTTAGCGGCGGTGGAGGCAATTTGGGCTTATCTCCTGTCACGCTGTAGCCTCTGTTCACCCAACACAGAATTGGTACGCTAGTGGAGTTGTAATCTCACTGCTAGGCAACTCCAGTAAGGCACCGTTAGCCATCAAGGGAAATACATAGCTAAGTCCCTCTCCCCTAGCCATGAAGGAGGCCTTGGTCGTTTTAAATATAAGAACATAAGAACATAAGAAAAAAATGGAAGCTACAGGTAGCCACCAGGTCTATATGTAGCAATCCCTGTATGAAACATATCTACCTATTTCCACCTATCATTCCAATCCATAAATATGTCTAATCTTCTTTTAAAGCTCCCTAATGACTCAGCATTAACAACCTAATTACTGAGTCCGTTCCATTCATCTACCACTCTGTCTGAGAACTAATTTCTTCCTATCTCTTTTTGAACCTAAATTTTTCATTATCTCTTGTTCATTATCTCTTGCTCTATCCTGATTACTGATCCTGAGAATTTTGCTCACGTCACCCTTGCTATAATCCCTATATTATAAGATATAAGAGGGTCACTGGCCTATGGCAAAAAAAAAAAAAAAAAAAAAAAAAGAACGAAAAAAAGACTGACATCCTAAAGAAAGATAAAACGTGGAGCTTAGGTGTGAAGTCATATAAAGGTTGATCTATACAAAGAAAAGGTGTATGTGTAACTGGTAAAAGTCTTAATTATAAACACAAATTGAAAGCCGATGCAAAGGTTCAAGGATGCAGGAGCAACTCATCGTTGAGAAGTGATGTGATAGCGTTTCAGGATGAATCGTTTCAGGATGAGCCTTAATCTGCGGTAATCTGGAAGTAATGCAAGCAGTAGACAATCATAATTGCCTTGGAATCATGTAGTTGTTTTGGGATTATAAGATGTGTAATAATTATCGTAAAATGTGAGGCAATATTTTATTTTTTTTTTTGTTTCATCATCTTTAACTAGAACATTATTATTTTTCTTTTATCTAACCATCCTCCTTCTCTTGCCTATATTTTAAATTATGTAGTGCTCTAATACAGTTGTTCTCATAGGTCAAGTAACTATTTTTTTTATGTATTGGGAGGCCGGCCAAGGACAAAAAACTTGACAAAAGCAAAAGCCTGTTTGTAATGCTGTTCCCTCTGTCAGTAATGCTGTTCCCTCCGCCCATGATGCTGTTCCCTCCGTCCACAATGTTGTTCCCTCCGTCCATAATGCTGTTCCCTCCGTCCATAATGCTGTTCCCTCCGTCCATAATGCTGTTCCCTCCACCCATAATGCTGTTCCCTCTATCCATAATACTGTTCCCTCCGCCCATAATGCTGTTCCCCTCTCTAAAATAAACGAATAAATAATAAAATAAGTAAAGTAAAAGAATATGAATAAAAAATCAGAAGATGCAATGTGCGCTTATTTCCATTTCATTTTAGGTTTTGTCCCAATCCTAACAATTGAGACTAAGGAGACTGAAGACTGGGGACAAAAAACGTTGAACACAGTGGAAATAGGTGCGGTGTGTTACTCTACTAGTCAATTTTGTATATAAAAGAAGCTCTGGTCAAGGGCAACAAAACTTAAAAAAAAAAAAAAGACACTAAAGGTACCAGTCTGATAAAAAAAATAAAATAAAATAAATAAATAAATAAATCCTAAAATTACAATGTGAAGTGTCTTGAAACCTCCATCTTGAAAGAGTTAAAAGTCAGAGGCAAGGAAAGACAAAAAAAACATAAGAGCATAAGAAAATCAGTGAAGCTGCTAGAACCCATCAGGCCTACACGGGGCAATGCCTGCATGAAATATACCTGCCTATATATAAAAACAGGCAGAGAGTTCCAGAGTTTGCCAGTAAAAGAGATGAAAGATTGAGGATACCGGTTACCTCTTGATTGTACGACCAATGCATCATCGTATCTATCATCGTAACAAGTCAAGCCTTCGTTGGGATGGAGTTTATGTATTCTGGAATGGGGATTTTCAGCAACACACTCTTTTTGTTTTGCTTATAAATAACAGAACTCTGCTTTTATGAAGAATGTATTGCCAGAGGAAGTTAGTGAGGAGGGGACTGGTAGATGCAGTGGAAGTTTAACATAGGTAGTGGAAGAGATCAGGAGATGATAAGGTTGTAGAAGTAGTAGTAGTAGTAGTAGCTGTGGTGGTGGTGGTGGTGGTGGTGGTGGTGCTAATGGTGGTGGTACCAAAGTAGTAGTAGTAGTAGTAGTAGTAGTAGTAGTAGTAGTAGTAGTAGTAGTAGTAGTAGTAGTAGTAGTAGTAGCAGCAGCAGCAGGAGCAGTAGTAGTAATAGTAACAGTAGTAGCAGTAGTAGAAGTAGTAGTAGTAGCAGTAGTAGTAGTAGGAGTAGTATTATTATTAGTAGTAGTTGTAGTAGTGATAGAGGCGGTGGTAATGAAGGACTACTGAGAGCAAGATATGCCTCATTACTACTACTACTACTACTACTACTACTACTACACTGCTACCACCACTACTACCACCACCACTACCAACACCACCACCACCATACACAAAACACACCAGTACCATAGAAAAAAAACATCAAATTTCTTCCCAAATTCAGACGGACACGAGACACTGATTACAAAGCCGAGGAACAAGATGAAGGCGGCCATCACTGGAGGGACAAAAGTATCACAAGTGTGCGGAGGATAAAAATAAAGAGTAATTAAATACAACCAAGAGAAAGTGAGGCAGAGTCGGGAGAGGGAGAGAGAAAGTGTTTGAAAAATGCGAGAAACGGCTGGGGAAAAGATAAGTCGTATTAGAAAACGGATAACAGTTCGGAAGAGAAGAGAGGAAAGGTTAGGAAAAGGCAGGCAATGTTGGAAGAAAAAGGGAAACGTTGGAGGAAAAGAAAGGCAATTTTTTGGAAAATGAGGCGGGGTTAGGAGAAAGAGGGAGGAAGTGTTAGGAAAAAGGAAAATATTAGAAGTATTACGAAAAGATTAGCAGTTTGGAGGGAAAGAAAAGACCATGTAGGGAAAAAGAGTAACGGTTTGAAGGAAAAGCCATGGAGTCTGGAGACAGTGTTGGGAAAAGAAAAGTAGTATTGGGGAAAAAAAAAAAGGCAGTAATTTAGAAAAAGGGGAAATATTGAGGGAGAGAGAGGTAGTCTTGGGGGAAAGAGAGAGAGTTTAGAGGAAAAGGAAAGCAGTGTTGGAAAAAGAAAGTGTTGCAGAAAATGAAAATCTTTGGTAAAATAGGGAGTGTTGAGGAAAGAAAAGATGCGGTGTTGGAAAAAAGGGAAGCTGTTTGGAAGAAAAGAAAAAGTACTGTAAAAAAATTGCTGATAAAAAAAAGGAAAATGCTGGAAAGATGGAAAAACAAAAAAAAAAGCGTTGCGGGGAAAAAGGAAAAGTGTTGAAATAAAGAGAAAAGGATCTAGGAAAAAAAGGAACTGCTATGAAAAAAAATATTAGAAAAAAGGAACTGTATTGGGAAAAGGGAAAAGTGCTGGGAAAAAGGGAAAAGTGTTCGGTAGAGGAAAAATATTGGGAAAGAGGCAAATATTTTTGAGTAAAAGAGAGAGTGTCAGTGCAAAAAAGAGAAAAAAAAAATAATAGTAATAAAAAAAAAACACAGCATAACGTACACCGACATATTTTAAAGTTGCGTTGTGACAAGTAATACCAGTGACGATTTTTCTTTTATTTTTTACTTTTTTTTTCCGTGGTACTAAAAAAAAAAAAAAAGAAATATTTGTACCTCACTAATGGTTTGTTACTGCGCACCGTAATGCATTGTTGGTACACCATTAGCTACTTTCACTCGTTATCTTTTATGCCTGGCTGCGTGAGGTCATGGCGTGCTTGGTTACGTTAGGTTAGGCTTGGATAGGCAGACTGTTATTGCAACTTGTTATATCTTATGTTACGTTAGGCTATGTTACGTTAGGTTTGGTTAAGTTGGGTTGGGTTAGGTTAGGCTTGGGTAGGCAGACTGTTATTGCAACTTGTTATTTCTTATGTTACGTTAGGTTATGTTGATAGGTTAAGTGAGGCTTGGTTAAGTTAGGTTTGGTTAAATTAGGTTTGGTTAAGTTAGGTTAAGTTAGGGTTAGGTTATGCCATGCTGTTGATTTTCCCCTATTTGATTCAGCTAATCCTCTATTTTATGTAAGGTAATGTTAGGTTAGACCATATTTGGATGAGCAGACCATTAGTGCAACCCGTTATTTTTTTTTTTTTTATTTGGTTAGCATATGTTAGATTAGATTAAGTCATGCTGCTGTTTTTTTTCCCTTATTTAACTCAATTCCTTCCCTTTCCTCCCTTCCCTTCAGCATTTCATAATACATATTTGTAATTCCTTTCGTCTCTCTCTCTCTCTCTCTCTCTCTCTCTCTCTCTCTCTCTCTCTCTCTCTCTCTCTCCATCTATCAGTCTCGTGCATCTATCAGTGTTAGGTAAGCTGAACTCCCTGCCGCAGCCCTCTCCCTTGTTAAATCAAGCATATATATCCATCGCATTACTGAACAAAGGACATCGGGGCGTCTTATGTCGTCCCAATAAGACTAACAAACGATAATTTTTTTTTCATTCTGATTATAAATGGAATATTATAATGTTAATGTTACAAAAATACGTCTTGCTAAGTTGAGGAGTTATTATTTACTTCTGAATCTTAAAAGACAAAACTGTTTTCTTGTCTTTTTTTAATCTTAAAAAAAAAAAAACAGCTAATCCCTGCCTCTAATGGCCCTTTGTTCACGGTTATTATCCTTTAATCTACAACTCCAGGCGGGGACACAGACGGAGACAAGGCGTGCCATCAGGAAGGTGCCTCAGGGGGCGGCCAGTAAGCGCCACATCAAAGAGCAACACACGCACAGGAAAACGTTTGTCATCTTCCTTGAGAGACAAAGAGAGATAACGGAAAAAAAAAGAAAATTGTTGTTTTCTTGCATACAGGTTGTTATTGTCGTGTTGGACTATCAGCAACTTATTGAATGAATATTTGTGTTTTGTTATGACTCAGGTTTTGTATGATTTTTTTTTTTTTTCGTCAAGGATATAAGAATAAAAAAAATAGGGAAGCTGCAAGAGGCCATCAGGCCTACAAGCTCCTCAGTCACTCATCCCTTTTCTGGTCAACTCTGAAATTCCATGCCTGATTCTGTATCTCCTCCTTCCTATGACTTGAACTCTTTCAAGAGGGAGGTTTCAAGACACTTATCCTCCAATTTTGGATGATTATTTGACTTTTCTTTTGGGATTGGCACCTCGGTGAGCCTCAGTTTTCCCTCTTTTGGTTGCCCTTGGTCTGTGCTCCTCTTACATAAAAAGTAAATAAAAAAAATTAAACAAACATACATAACTATTTGTACCTGTTATCCCCCATCAATAAATTCCTCTAATAATCAGGCTTTGTGTAAATTTTCCCAAGAACATAAGAAACAAGAAAATAACTGGCGCTGCAAGAAGCCATCAGGACTACATGTGGCAGTCCCTGTAGGATATAAAACATTCGTACTTATTTCCACCCATCATCCCATCCATAAATTAGTCTAATCTTTTTTGAAAGCTTATTATACCTGTCTGTCTGTCTGTCTCTCTGTGTCTGTCTATCTGTCTGTCTCTTTGTCAGTCTGTCTATCTCTTTTTCTGACAGTATATTTGTGTGTGTGTATATATATGGATGCATATCTTCTTGTTTGTATGTATCTGTCCATCTGTCTGTCCCTATTATCCTGTCCGTTTCTTTGTCTGGATAGATGGATGAAGGGATGAGAACAGATGGATGCTTGACTGTCTATCTGTCTGCATTTTCGTCTTTTTAACGTTCTCTCTCTCTCTCTCTCTCTCTCTCTCTCTCTCTCTCTCTCTCTCTCTCTCTCTCTCTCTCTCTCTCTCTCTCTCTCTCTCTCTCTCTCTCATATCAGGCAAATGCTGTTCAATTTCTGATAATAAGATCAACAAGCAACGAATTCATTTAGCACATTTCTCCAGTCTGACACTAAAGCATTTCTCTCTCTTTTTTTTTTTTTTTTTTTGTAGAGGGAAGCACGAATGCAATTTCGATGAAGGCAAATTTACGACATTGTTTCCAAATTTATAGCCGAGTGTTTACTACCGTCCTTTTTTTTTTTTTTTTTCATAGTATATTTGATTTCTGTCACGGTTTTAATTTTGCAGTGTATATTGCAGTTAGCGGTATTGAGAATGATGAGTGGAGTGAAGTACACCATATTGGGCCTGAAACTGCGTCATTTCATAAGGCTTCATATTGCCACGTGTTTATGGGAGGTGAAAGCGAGGCAGCGTGTGCAATATTTCTCGTGTTGTCACTGTTCTTACTTTAAGCTGCCACTCACTGCCATTAATGTTCGGGATGTCATGCAATTTCAAGCCCTCTAATTTATGGACGCAAGAACACAAGGGATGCTACAAGAAGCCAGCAGACCTACACGCGGCAGTCTACATAAAACGTACTTAAATCTATCTATCTACCTATCATCCTTATCCATAAACTTTGCTAATAACCTCTCATTTCTTACAATACTGGAGATAATTCATGAAAACATTACGTCATTTCATAAAGTTTCATATTGCCAAGTGTTTATGGGAAGTGAGAGTGAGGGAGCGTGTGCAGTATTCCTCGTGCTGTCACTGTTATAACTAATAAGCTGCCACTTTTTGCCACTGTGTTCAGGTTTTCATGCAATTTTAAGTCCTCTGATTCCTAAATATACTGGCAATGAGTGGGAAGCTGCACGAAAACAGCAAACCTACAGGCTTGTATTAAAGACTGAAATTTATGTAGATATCATCTCTATCCATAACTTTATCTAGTAATCTCTGAGCCCTTACAGCTCTGGAGATAATTTATTAAAAGCTACGTATTTCATTAAGCTTCATATTGCCATGTAGGATGCATACCTATTTGAGTGTATGGAATATATCACGTGCTGTCACTGCTGTAACTCTACTAAGTTGCCACTAATTGTCATTCGTTCAGGTTTTTATGCAATTTTAAATTCTCTGATTTATGAACGTAAAGGAAGTTGGAAGAAGCCAACAAACCTACATGTGACAGTTCTTGTATAGAACTTACTTACACCCATCTGCCTATCATCCCTATCTATAAATGTAAGAATTTCCCAAACTTTACATACAAGAAATATTTTATTAAAAGATTTCGGTTTGCTATGCGTTTGTAAGATGGATAAGTAATTTGATGTAAGCAATATTACATGCACAGTCAAGGTTTGGAGTTTCATGAAATTTTAAATCCCGTGCCCAAGGAACATAATATCATAAGGGAAGGGGCATGTAGCCAGCTGACATACACGTGGCAGTCCTTGTATAGAACACAACTGAATTCATCTGCCTGTCATCCCTATCCATATATGTAATAATTTCCCAATCCTTACAAAATTGGAGATAATCTATTAAAAGTTACGTCACTTGGTAAACTTTCATTTTGCCATATGTTAGTAGGATGGACATGTGAGTCAACGTGTGCTATATTACACATGTAATCACTGTTGGAACTCTACTAAGCTGCCACTCAGTCATTATG
Organism: Scylla paramamosain; assembly: GCF_035594125.1. Lineage (NCBI taxonomy): Eukaryota > Metazoa > Arthropoda > Malacostraca > Decapoda > Portunidae > Scylla > Scylla paramamosain. The sequence goes on from NC_087168.1 coordinate 1,550,447, forward strand.
TTCAGGTATTCCAGCAATATTAAGCTCTGATTTTGGAACATAAGAATATAAGAAAAGCTGCATGAATCCAGCTAACCTACATTACAATGATGGATATAATTTATTAAAAAAAAACTACGTTATTTCATAAAGTTTCATAGTCATCTGTTCGCAGGATGGATGTACGAGTCAACATGAGCTATACTACAATTACAGTCGCTGCCTCTCATTGCTATTATGTTCATATTTTCATACAGTTTCAAGTCCTCTGTTTCAGGAACATAAGAACATAAGGGAAGCTCCAAGAATCCAGTTACACTTGACAGTCCCAATATAAAATATAACTAAATTTATTAACCTATCAACCCTTTCCATAAATCTAAATCTTCTCTCAACATTTACAGCATTGGAGATAATCTATATAAACTACTTCATTTCACAAAGCATCATATCGCCATGTGTTGGTAGGACAGATATATGTCAGCGTGTGTGATATTACATGTACGAGTATATACAGTCACGATCTCAGCTCCAGTTAGCTTGCCAGATTATGTAAGGGAATTATCAACAACTTACGGTATTTATGACTGAGGGAATTATTAAAAGAAGAGAAGAATATTGCATAGACAGAAGAATGATGGATCTCAATATGAACGTGAGAGGACCGAGACAGGACAAAGAGAGAGAGAGAGAGAGAGAGAGAGAGAGAGAGAGAGAGAGAGAGAGAGAGAGAGAGAGAGAGAGAGAGAGAGAGAGAGAGAGAGAGAGAGAGAGAGAGAGAGAGAGAGAGAGAGAGAGAGAGAGAGAGAGATAAAAATACACATCATGCATACATAGACAGACAAGAAATATAGATACAAACACAGGCAAGAGGACAGAAGCACACACACACAGACAACAACAACAACAACAACAACAACAACAACAACAACAACAACCAATCCACGCCCACAATTCTCCAATAAGGCACCTCTCCATCAAGTCCCCCTCCACACCCTGCTCAGCGGCGGGCGAAGGATGGCAACCCGGGGAAGGAGATCCATCTAAAAAGTCTCCTCTTTGACGGGAATCCCAATAACGTATCTCTGCGGCGCGGTGAGCGTGCTAACCACCGCCAATAAAAGTTTGTTTCAAGTTGTTATTTTCCCCGCCTAAGAAAGGGAGAAGTAGGGGGAACTTTTTTTTTTCTTTTATAGCATATAACACTATGATTTACGAGCATTTATCAGTGAAATACTAACCTGTCGAGTTGCATTTTTTTATTCATATATTTATTTTATTTATTTATTTATTTACTTATTTGCAGTATAGATGAAGTAAATATTAAAGTCGTAACATAATATTCAATAAAGCCTTAATATGATTTTATCAACCGTGAGATAAAAAAAAAAAAGGTTTAATACAATAATCTTACCAATCGTGACATGAAACTGATTTAAGCCTTAACACAATCTTTCATTCCCACTTAAGTCTTCATTTTCATCCTCATTCGGTGTAATTTAAATGCTGTGTGTGTGTTTTCTTCGTATTTCTTTCAGTGATTTGTTCTAACATATTTTTTGATCCTGAGGTAGAAAAATCTATCTATTCATCTGTCTGCCTATCTGTTTATCTGTCTGTATGTATGTAGGTATGTGTGTATGTTCATCTATCTGCCTGTAATGTGCCTCATCTATTGTGCTTATTCTCCCAGGAAGCAGTATGATATATTTTATGGTTATGTGATCAATCTCTCTCTCTCTCTCTCTCTCTCTCTCTCTCTCTCTCTCTCTCTCTCTCTCTCTCTCTCTCTCTCTCTCTCTCTCTCGCAATCTATCTATACATTTATCCATATACCTATCTACATATCTGTTTCTGTATCTATGTATCCATCTGTATTTTTTTCTATCTATTTATCTATCTACGTATCTATCTATCTATCTACCTATAAGTGTGTAACGTAACCATCTATCTGCATCTATCTATCTATTTATCTATCTATCTATCTACCTATCTATCTATCTTCCAGCGTTGCGTCCTTCAATGGTGGCTGATCCCCCTGGCGGCCGCTCCATCAATCAGCACAGTATATTCCGTGCAACCTACTCTCTGATATTTCATCGAGGTAACCAAACACGTTCAAACAATTTCGACTATGCTACGCCTTTTCACCTCAGCGCCGCGTTACCCTTCATAACTCCGGAGGGAAATGAGGCTTCACTTACTGCCGTACATTCCCACTCTCCCTACGTGTACAAGGAGCGCTGAAATTGTCTGCCAAGTTTGTTCTGTAATTGTGTTTCTTTGATCTGTCTGCGAACTGATTTCTTCCTAGATTGATATAATAAAAGTGATCGCGTCAGTCTTTTTTTACATGTTTATTTTTTAGTTTTATTTATTTTTTTCAGTAGTTCCTTACGTACGTAAAATCCTTACTCTCATCGCTTCCTCTCTTCTTGCTATTTTCTGCATTTATTACCATGGTTACTGCTCTTCTGAACGTATTAACTCTATGCCTCCCCTCCCTCTCTCTCTGCCTCGCTGTACAACATTTTCTTTTTACTCTCACTCTGTATTGTCCATCTCACTAAAGCAACAATAACCTGTACTTTCATCTTTCCATCCTTTCCACTGATAAAATCTAAAAATCTTGCATCGTTTCAAACAAGGGCATATCCACTGGTCTAGCCTAAAATTAGGGCGCAACCAGAACATACTCAGTGCATTGGAATACTGAACAGTTGATGTGGAAACTTAGATATATCTCAACTGTGGGAGAAAGGCGCCGTGTCAGGAATCGAACCTTGGACCGGAACATGAAATCCCAGTACCTTACCCTATGACTTGTTTCCTTGTTACTGATCGAGCTATGAAGGTGCAGTTTCTACTCGTGCCGGGTTATGGGGGTTTAATCTTTGGGTCACTTCCGTCTCTGGCTCTTTCTGTTCCTTCCCCTTCCTTTGTCGTGAACTGTTTCCAAGGCGTATCGGGACAACCCCAGAAGTAATTTGGCCTCCAATTTTAGACCCCCTTTTTTGTGAGGTCGGCAGATTGGTAGGCTTATATTTCACGCTATACTTCACGCAAAAAATAAAATGAATAATTAATTGAATAAACCCAACTGCATCACTGAAAAACTCCAAGTTAAACTACCCTATACGCTAGCCACTCGTTCACTACCCCGCTCTCTGTGAAAGTATAGCCGTTCACCACCAAGCACCAGATTCTGTTATTGTTACTTTTTTACTTCTATGGGATTTTACTCAAAGGTACAAGTGATGAGGAATAAAAAGATAATTTATTTGCCGCTACTTAAAGAATACTGTAGGAAAGAGCTTCAGACGAGCTGGTTAGCCTTTTTTCCCCGAGATGTCTTGCTATTCCTTTTTTTTTAAGTCATATAAAGATGGGAAAAAAAAAGTGAAACAGGCTGGGAGATTCAGAATTTATCAGTGGAAAGGATGAGTGAAAACGCTGGCATTAATGAAACAGACAGAAGGAAAGTCAAGCGCAGCAGTGCCAAGGAGAGGTGAGCAGCGGGGCAAGCAATTAACAAGTTCACCAGAGCAGTAACTGGAAATAACGGTACATAGCGAGAGATGCAAAATTTAATTTCTTACACATATTATTTAGTTTTTAGATATAATTATACATTAATACTCGCTAATCATTGAATGTCGCTATTAATGTTCAACCAAACAAATTCTAATAAATTATACATTAATACTCGTTAATCATTGAATGTCGCTATTAATGTTCAACCAAACAAATTCTAATATATGAGACCCTCCCCATGTCAGTACACAGTCCTCACGTCCAGAACCATACTCGTACTCTCAAACATCCTGGAATTTTATCAAGCCTACGTTCAATTGACTCTAGTTGTTTCGATTTTTCAAGGTGTTTTTCTGGTTTTAGAAATGATGTAACAAAAATTATGAAACTTCACTATGAAAAAAATGCGGTAACAGCCGTGAGAGCCAAACTCATCATCTCTTTGTAGGTAAAAATAGCTCTAATAAAAACCAAGAGCGTTTAAAAAATAGTTAAAACAAGGATTCTACATCGACACTGAGGGTTCTGTGATTGATTTAAAAAGGAAGGCGCCGCAACATTGTGGTCTATGGCGCTGTGGAAAATAAGAAAACAACCATGAAAACCTCTAAGGCGGTGAAAAACAGTCCTAATAACAACCTAGATCGTTTAAGAATGGACACTGCATCGTCACTGAGGGAAAAAAAAAGTCATGGGAACCCGATTCATCTTCCCTGTGGCGGTGAAAAACACTCCTAATGAGAATCCGAAGCGTTTCAAAACACAGGCCGTGGTATTGAGTCCCTCAGTCCCCGCTCTCCACTCACGTGAAATACAGCTCATCATAACTCTGCAGGAGACAGGTGACGGTGCACGCGCCGGGCCACCCAACCACGCTCAGCCAGCCACACTCAGCCAACGACACTAACCTGCCTCGGGCCTTCACATAAACACGCTCAGTTAAATGTGCGAACAAAACAGTGAGGGAAGGCAGCGTATTCCCTCCCACTCCAGGACCCTCATTACGACACTCAGATTAGGTGTCTGCGTTAATTCCATCACAGGACATACTGGGAGTTGAATTTCAGGCCAGTGCAGGGTTATGCTGGGGCTGCCACGTGGAAGTCTGACGGATTCTTGCAGCTTCTTACGTTCTTGTGTTCTTATCTTATCCTCAGAACAACTTATTTGAATAATATCTGATTGGTGGTTTTAGTTCTATTATATCTTGCATTGTTATTATAATTTCTTCATTCTTTACGTTAGAATTTCCTTGATCTCGACAACAAAATAGTAATACATATGAACATGAGAAATTTTGAAGACTGCAAAATACCAGTTGATTCACACAAAGCAGCTCCTCAGTGGTTTCCAAGGTGCCTTTTTTACCATCTTACTCTGAAAATTATTATTATTCTTTTCCTGCATCCACCTGAGAGGATGAAAAGCGAAACTTGATCCACCAGCGCTAACGGCTTGCCTTCGAGAACACCTGACAAGGATTAGAACGAAAAAGTTACGCTACTCTTTGGTGTTCGAGACAGTCCCATCTGCCAGCCACACGGAGGTTTACGCGAGGAACTTGAAGTCTTTCGTTGATTTCATAATAACAAAACCACACTGGCTACCAGAGTTCTTTGCTCTCTCTTAATACTATATATATCTACCGTAAGGACTTGATCTCAAAATTTGACATCGTTAAAAATTTAGCTTGCTATCCTTCATGACTTGCCATTTTCATATTCTCTAAATGAAATCGGAAACACAGGTACAGTGGTCAGTGATACAGCATACTCGTTTACATGAAGCACAAAAGGCGATGGAGGATTTCATCATCAATAGTTTCACCAACGGCGGACACTTTATTCGATGAGATGGTGAAGTAGCGTGTATGGTGGAACAAACTCTATCTATTTATTTTATTTATTTGTAGCCCAGTCGAAGATGTAATAGCAAAGTGTAGCTTCAAATATGAGCAATGTTTGGAGCACAGGAAGCGCCACTGAGGCATCCCGCGCAGACACGAGTCAGGTGATGTTTTACATAATCAACTTTACTTCATTCCCGGCACAGGAAATGTACGCCGCTCCTGTATTATAATATCCTCTCTCTCTCTCTCTCTCTCTCTCTCTCTCTCTCTCTCTCTCTCTCTCTCTCTCTCTCTCTCTCTCGGTGTTTTATTATTATTATTATTATTATTATTATTATTATTATTATTATTATTATTATTATTATTATTATTATTATTAGTTGTAGTAGTAGTAGTAGTAGTAGTAGTAGTAGTAGTAGTAGTAGTAGTAGTAGTAGTAGTAGTAGTACTATTATTATTATTACTATTGCTATTGCTATTATTTTACTCTATCACAATTTAAGTTTTTAAATTTTTTTAGTGGCGCTATATGACCGAGATGATGCTCTTCAGTCTCTATCTCTATCTCTATCTCCCTCTCCCTCCCTCTCTCTCTCTCTCTCTCTCTCTCTCTCTCTCTCTCTCTCTCTCTCTCTCTCTCTCTCTCTCTCTCTCTCTCTCTCTCTCTCTCTCTCTCTCTCTCTCTCCATCCGTCCCCCCAAAAACAATATAAACAATATAAAACAACACAGCAAAACACAGTACGGATTCCCATACCTTCCCGGAGCCTGATGCAGAGAGTGGCGGCAAGAACACCAAATCCACGCCACGTAAGCCACAAGTTTGTCATTAAGGGACAATTCACTCCGTTCCTTGTGCGTTACGTGGATGGTTTGCCGCATTTGCACGCCTCTTTTCCCTGGGACCTGTGGCCTGTATCAGCTAGGTTGTGGTGAAAAGTAAAGTCTTGGTCTCCTGTGTGTTTGTGTGTGCCTGTGTGCATTTAGTGTAATATGATGCATGTTAACGTAATAAAACAATATCGCTATTGACAGACAGTGAAAACATGCTAGGTATTCATTAATTAATCCTCACCTAAAGGCTACGGATAGGAGAGTACTTATCTTCAAACTGAGGGTTCTAAAAAACGTGTATGTAGTGTACTATGATGCATGTTACGTAATAAAACAATATCTCTGTAGACAGACCGTGAAAACATGCTAGGTATTCAATAATTATTCCTCATCTAAAGGCCACGAACAGGAATTTTCAAGAGTATTTGTCTTCAAACTCAATGTTCTAAAAGGTGCTCTGGCCACCTCTCTGTGTTAACTCTTTAACTGGTACGATCATCCGTCGTTCACCTTTCTAGTGCTGTAAAAACTTTTTGCATGGAGACACAAGATAAAAAAAAAAAGAGCAATGAGAAGATTTTTCCTTCACGCTACAGAAGCATTTATGAGAACAGCACAAAAATAATGTATAATAAGTTTTGGATATTGAACGGGTAATCTTCTCTAGCAGGGAAGCGATTAGCATTGCAAAACATGATGCTAAACATAACTTATTTGTTGAGTAACACCTTTTACTATGCAAGGCCCAGCTCGGATCGCGTGTGTGAGGCTCAGGTAGCAGTCTCGTGTCAGCCGTTATCCCTCCCCTCTCCCTCCACTCAGGCTGTGATGGTTCACGCGTCTAGGCATCCACGCAGCGATATCACTTGGTTTTGTTCCCACGACCTTTAACATTGTCATTAATATTCGGAGTCATGCACTAAATTTCGTGGTCTGTATATTCCCACGACTGTTAATATTGCCATTTGTTTAATAGCTAGAGTTATGCATTAAACTTTGTGATCTGTATGTTTCCAGTGCGTTTGATATCGCCATTTGTTTAATATCCAGAGTCATGCATTAAACCTTGTGTTTTGTATTGTATTCCGCCAGTTCCTTCACTTTAAAATGAAACATAATTATACTGATTTTTCTTTTCTCTCTCTCCAAGAGAAGAGAGGTTTTGTACAGCACGAGTTCTGAGTGAGAAGGTCTGACTGTGTGTTATTCTGATTTCCTAATGAATGACTGCTGTTTTGTACTGCAAGAAAAATGGCACAAATACATATTACTGTTTTGCGAAGAAAATGTATACTTCGTCACTTCCCTGTCTTTAACACCAGCCGTTAACCATATTCAGTCTCTTGTACAAATAAATATCCTTTTCCAGATCACCTCGCTGTGGCTTCATAGGACAATTAACCATCTGCCTGCTAATGACGCTGTGACGCTTGATACTTTATTAGACTAGTCTTAGACAATATTAGAGGTAAAAAAAAAAAAATATCACGCACTCAACGCCTTGAACTACTCCGCTACACTTTATATCAGTGGTGTCTTTGGAAATCATTATACTCTCAACTTTCACCAGACCGTTTTACCAGGATCTCGATATGCCTTGGTAATGAAACGGTTAATAAAACTCACTTCTTTTTCCATCTAGACCAACATTACAAGTAACAGAAGCGTTTAAAATCCAACATTATCACCATGATTGATTAATGGAAATATACCCTAACAAAGTGCAAGAGGTGGTAGGAACCGATGGGTTGCCGTTAGGAGCAGAGTGTTAAGTAGTGAAATAGATACAAAGGAGAGAAATTTATAGTTTGATTACTTTTTACGAAGAATGAATAAACGGTTCTGTGACCATTAAAACTGAAGGAAGAACATAAATGGTATGAATGAAAAGCAAGCGTCAAGCAGCACGCAGAGGGAAGGGATGTGACAAAAAAGAAAGAAAAAAAAAAAAAAAAAAGCAGTGTAAGATAAGAACCAAACAGAAATATAGAGTTTTAACATTTCTGAGGTTGGATGAACACATACTTATCTATGCTTATTGATACTAAACACAAACACCATAAATGATATCCCAACGTCAAGCATCACACAGAGGAATGCATGTGCCAGGCAAGAGTTATGTGTCAATAGGGAGTGTTCCTATCACGGCCTCCCCTGGCGCGTGGGTCCCGGGGGCAGCAGCGTCAGGTAAGCAGGCACTTCATGTCTGTTTGGGTGCCCCGGGTCGATGTCAGTGCTCCCTGTGGAGAACTCGGTACTCTGTGTCTCTCTGTTTCTGTCTCTCTCTTTTTCGTGTGTGTCTGCCTCTTTTTGCCTAACTTTTCTGTGTCTGTCTTTTTGTTTCTCTTTCTGTCTGTCTTTTTCTGTGTCTCTGTCTGTCTGTCTGCCTTTTTTGCGTATGTCTTGTCTGTCTTTTATTGTATCTGTATCTATCCGTCTTTTTTTACGTCTGTGTCGTATCTCTCTCTCTCTCTCTCTCTCTCTCTCTCTCTCTCTCTCTCTCTCTCTCTCTCTCTCTCTCATAGACGCTTGCATCACTGAACCTTTTGAATAACAATTAAAAAAGAGAGGGAAAAAAAAGAAGATAATGACAAGGATGGTGATAATAATGATAATAATGAACTAATTATACGACTATCCAATCTTATACCCTTCTTCAGCTAAACATCACCATCAAAACAACATAAATATTTCAAGTCACATCTCACAACTATTTACCAATCAGGACACAAGAGAGACGGCGAGACCCAATCAAAAAAGCGGCTCCTAGTCTGGGGTACGCGTATTCCCAGTGGGTCTTGAAAGCGCAACTCGAGTACCTTGTCACGGTTACGTAATGCTGGGAAGTGACGCCAATATTGCTACTTCTTTCCACAGTTTACATCATGTAGGTGTGGTGGGCGGCTCGAGGTATCTTCATTATACACCTGATAATAAGATAAGATCATAGGGAAATGAGGGAAGCTGGAAGAAGCCATCAGGCCTACAGGTGACCGTTCATTTTCATCTATTTCCTAGAAGCCATCAGGCCTACATGTGGCAGTCACTGTATAAAACATACCTACCTGTTTCCACCTATCATCCCCATACATAAAACTATCTATTCTAAAATGCTTTTGTGATATAATTACTAGCCAATGAACTTTTTTCAGGACTACAGATAGCTTCTATACACCCCCCAGTGACTCATTAGTTTCCTATGATTGAATAAAGATACAATTGTCCTGGATGAGTAAACAGAGTATTCATAATCTCTCCATGACGCAATGAATCGTCCTTAACTTGACAAAATCCACTCACAACTCCTGGAATATAATGCAATACTTGCTGTGGTGCTGGGAGAGGTAATGGCTCAGAATTGTACACGAGCAGCTCCGTCAGTTAATCACCGTTAATGGTTCAGAAATCCGCCACCAGAATATGATTATAAACAGCCAAGCGTCTTTGTTGTCACTGCCACTATTAATGAGAAAGAGCATTTCGTGATAGTGAGAAGTGAGAGTAAAGTTCTCAGGGTCAGTAATCAGTACAGAACAAGAAACAATGGGTTCAAGTTTGATAAAGATTTAAAAGATATAGAAAAAAAAAAATGGTTCTTAAATAGAGTAGTAGATGAATAGAATAAATTCAGTAATCAAGTTGTTGGTGTTGAGTTGTTAGGGAACTTTAATCTTCAGACATTTTATGAACAATGATGATAGGTGGAAATAGATACGTATGTTTCATGCACGTGTAGAAACTTCCCTTATTTTCTTCTGCTCTTATGTTCTATTCCTTTATAAAATTACCGAAATATAAGATCTTTTCAAAGGGGAAAAAAACTATACCATTTAAAACTGAACAGTAAGACACGAAGGGGTGCACGTCGTAAACCTGCGCAGAAAAAATGAAATATGAGACCCTCGGGAAAGTCGTTGAAAGTGGCGGGCAGCGTGGCAGCGCCTCGCCTTTCAGAGTTCGTAAACAGATCAATGTATCGGACCATCTCCACGAATCGCGTGAGCTTTAGGACTCTGGGGAAGGCGACCAACCCAGCACCCGAGCACACAGCTGCCCAACACACAGCAGCCCAACACACAGCAGCCCATGTATTACACAGCAACACAGCACACTCGGCCGGGAACAGTTCTCCTGAGCCTTTTTTTTTACTCTTCATTGTCTTGTTTTTTCTTTTTTCCCCTCTTGGAGCTCTCAATGTGTGTGTGTGTGTGTGTGTGTGTGTGTGTGTGTGTGTGAAGCAAAAAACATTTGTCCATCTGCTACAGACAGGCGATCTGATACAGAATGGCAAAGACAAACACAGCAAACAATGTATTATAAACTAAATCAGTACAACCCCGGAGAGATTAGTAAGTGGTCAACAAGTACGCATGGCTGATCCTGCAATCCAACTTTAGTTTTAATCATCATAACCTGGAGTGACTTCAGACAGCAAAAAATATACACTGTTTTAACCCCGAAGTTCATGAACCACTGGACTCCGACAGTAAGAGCAAACTGTTCCTGATGTGGCGCCCCGGACACTGCTACACCACTGCCTGACAAAGATGGAACACAGAAGGAAGGAAGGAAGGAAGGAAGCAAGCAAGCAAGCAAGGTAAGGGACATCAGTTTCTACCTCATTAAAGAAAAGAATACATGTAGCCTGATCCTCGTTTTCTCAGCCCTTGAGAGACCTAAAGACCTCTTTCTACTGGTGCGTCACTCCCCCACGCCACTTGGCAACACTGACAGGAGACACTGATGGACACAACTAGCATGGCAGAGATCACGTCCAGAGCTGCACGTTCCTGGACGGATATAAATTTTCAGGGACGCCGAAATTAAACAGTACGAGCAGCGAGCCGCATTAACAAGGGTCATCCACGCCTCACACATAGTTAGCTCGCGTGCCGACCAGTGCAGCCTCGTGTGCAGCCGTACTCTGCAACACTTTGCTCTCTCACTATGACTATTTACTAAGGCCACAGAGATGATTAGCTGGGTTTCCAAGAATGTTTCTCCTGTTAATAATGTAGAAATCTTTTTAATAAGTCACTAGTACCGTAAAAGCACCCTTAAAAGCCTGTGTCACTTCAATTTGAAGCTTTTGAAAGTAATGGTGGTGCGGGCATAAGTGATTCAGAATGTGGTGCTAATTGCCGTGACTGCCCGGCCTCCGTGACTGAGTGCTTGCTGGTGAGTGTTCCAGTCTGGCGACCCACTTGAATGATGCCTGTCTGGATGTCTGGGGAAGGAGAGAGCAGGAACTTTTCTCTGATCTATTTACTAATATGATCTCCATAAAACTATTTATATATTAATTTATTTAACCTGTTTATTTATTTAATTTTTTGTATGTGTGATTGCGATATTGAATTTTCATCTTCATGTTTAAATTCATTGAATCTTCATATTTTAACTTTATTGAACGTTATCTAAATCTTATCGTGTCGGGCGGTGAGATGTGATTTCATTCTTTCGGCACCAAAAATCAATCAGTCAGTCAATCAATCAATCAATCAATCAATCAATCAATCAATCAATCAGTCATAATGAAAAAAAGGATGAAAGAATGCATACCATGCTGATGGCATACATGCGTGGATACCAGCGTGGAATTTTATTTATTCATTTATTCATGTCCCTATTTTGTTTTATCTTTATCTTCTTTTTACTTAATTTTCTTATTTATTTATTCATTTATGCTTATTCATTTACTATAATTTATCTACTTATTTCTTTATTGATTTATTTCTTTTCATTTTCTTCTATTTATTTATCTATTTATTTATCTTATTTATTTATTTTTTTCTGCTACGTAAAGCCAGGGTTCTCCACACAAGCAGAATCTAAAAATCACATCACCAATTACGATACCCCGCAGGCAAGGACTCCCACTATGCACACACGAGTGACCGTCGCGAGGCAATGGAGGATGCCTCTGAAGTCGTCCTTACCACTGCCTATTACCCCAGACCTCACGACCTTCAGCTCCAGGTTTTGCCGAGGGTATTACGTTCGTATCCCTCGCGGCTCACAGTTGCAATAACCACGATGCAAACACTACCACCCCAATAGCAGATGCGAGCAGCGTGCGCGTACTCCTAGTCCCAGAAACACGGAGGCAGAGGGAGGCGATAAGATATAAGCATGATATTCAGAATTCCAATAACAAAGCTGGTATTTACTTCGTGTTTGTTATGGTCCGTGTTCTTAAGCGTTCTGCTGATGCTTTCATCTCCATTATTATCAATGCTTTGCTGCCTGGCCTTGCTATGGTTGTATGTGGCCAGCTGTGTTATGCCTGAGGTCCTGGGATATTGTGCGGTGGTCCACGAGGCTTTTTTTTTTTTTACCACGGGCCAATGGGGCTAGGAGTGTGAATAATGTGTGTATTAGTGTGTGGTGCTTTGTTTGGGCCACTCAGTGTGGGAATGCTAGCCTAGTATATAGATACATTTTTCAAGTGCCTCTAGTGCACGTTGGTGAGGTTTTCAAAGGTGTTTATATTGATTCCAGAGATACTTCATCAAGAATTCTGCATCATCAGTAGAAAAAAAAAAAAAAAACACCCTTGAGCATCAAACTAGAGCGTCCATTAGTGTATGGCCTCAAACTACGGCACCGCCAGAACACACTCAGTGCATTTAGATCTAGACCAATTAATCTGGAAGCTCAAATAAATCCCAGCTTCGAGAGAAAGACACCATGTCGGGAATCTAACCCAGAACTGGTGCATGAAAGCCCAGGACGTTACCGATCGAGCAATAAAATATATCTTATACATGAATGGGTTTCTGAGGCTTGTATATCAGGGTCGTTGCATTACGTTTAGAATATTACCGCTAATGCTCCAACTGCTAAACATTTTCTCTTTCCCCAGTAAATATGTTTCATAAAGGGACTGCCACGTGCACGTCTGATGGTTTATTGCAGCTTCCCTTATTTTCTTACTTTTTGATGTTCTTATGTATTCCCATGCAAATTTTAAGACATTTTTAAAACAACCTAATATTTTTATAGCATTTATATTTTTTTTCTTTTCTTTTTCTTTCCTTAATTATTAATTTATTCATTTGTTCATTTATCATTTGTTTATTCATTTACATATTTAACTGATTTTTCATTGATCTGTTTTAGTTAATATTTTGCAGTGCTGCGAATGTTAGCAAAGGGGAAACAGCAGTGGAAAAGGTAACAAGGCACAGAGTCAGTCTATATCAGAGTGAATAGGAGAGTGAAGCTTGTGTTTGTCCAGTGACCCGTTGCACAGTGTTCTCCCGCGCACCACTCCAGCTCAACTGTTACGTGCACTGGAGGAAAACAAAATATACAGATGGACATGTGAATAAATAAACCTCACATATTGGAGCCTCGAGGGAAGCTGGAAATGTAATGTAGATTGAGATGGTGGTGTTTACTTAAATGTACGATAAAACACTATTGTTCCTTAGTATATGTTGTTGTTGTTGTTGTTGTTGTTGCTGTTGTTGTTGTTATTAGTGTTAACATTATCATTATTACTATATCATTATTATCATCATCACTATCATTGTCAACCATTATTATTAGTATTATCATCACCATCAACAATGAGAGAGAGAGAGAGAGAGAGAGAGAGAGAGAGAGAGAGAGAGAGAGAGAGAGAGAGAGAGAGAGAGAGAGAGAGAGAGAGAGAGAGAGAGAGAGAGAATCCAGCACACACAAGTGATAAGAAAAAAAAAAAGAAAAGCGACATCTGAGAGCCAGTAATCAAGAGTCGGATGGGGCAAGAAATGAACGGAAAAACAAAGACGCTGCTTTTGTTTTGCTTCCTTTTATTCTTTTTTTTACCTCTTTGTCACTTTTTCCTCTCCTATGATATCCATTACTGTTGTTCTTCCTCCATACGAGCTTGGATGTTGATGCAAGACTTCCCTGCCTTTGTGTGTGTCGTAATTAGTAACTCACAAACGTATCATGTCCTTTATAATATTTGACACATCAATGGGACTTTTATTTTTCTGATGCGGGTTTTATTTGAGTATTTTTTTTATTATTATACTAATTCATTTGTTTATTTTTTTTTTTATTTTTTTTATTTATCTTTTTATTTATTTTATTTTATTTTATTTTATTTATTTATTTATTTATTTTTTTTTTTGTGGGGATAATCTTGTTTTTACCAGAGTTCATAATCATTAACTCATTGTCTCGCTGCTTCTCTAATTGATATATGAGTCCGGTTTACTTTTCTGGTTCAGGATATATCATAGTAAGGCTTTATTATTTATTTAACTTTATCTTTTTTTTTTTCATCAAACACCCTATTGACAGTAACTCACAATGGCTTACTGCTTCTCTCTATTTGCATCAGTGAGAGTTAAATTTTTCTGGTTCACTATCTGTTACTGTAAGTTTTTATTTATTTATTTTTATTTATTTATTTATATTTTTTTATCTATTTATTTTATTTTATTTTATTTATTTTATTTATTTATTTTTTTGTGGAGATAATTTTGTTTTCATTACAAACTTCATAATCAGTAACTCACAGTCTTACTGCCTCTCTTCATTTGACTCACCGGTGGTGCTTATTATTTTTTCTTTTTTTTTTTCTAGTTCAGGATGTACTACAGTATTTTTCTTATCAATTTATTTATTTTATGTATTGTTTCGTGAAGACGATCTTGTTTTTCACTATACACTTCTTATTAGTAACTCACAAACATACCACAACTGTACTTCAGGGATGCCACGTGTTTCAAGTTCAGATCTATTATACTAACTTTTTTTTTTTCTAAGTCGAGAAGTTGATTTTCATTATAAACTTACTAGTAGTAATTCACAAACAGTTCTAACACTGTACGTGTATCAGACACACCAGTAAAACTTCATGTTCCAAATTCAAGATACACTGTAACAACGAATTTTTCTTCTTTTTAATTTTTTCAAGGTGATTTTCTTTATAATGAGTAATTCGCAAATGTCTCCCAGCCTTTGTGTATCCGGCACATCAATACTACTTCAAATTTCAAGGTTCAGGATCCATTATGGTAACAGAATTTTTAGTGAAAATAAGTTGATTTCCCTTATACTGGACTGCATAATTCGTACATCACACACATCTCAGTCTATATATCTGGCACTCCAGTTCTACCTCATGTGTCAAGTTCATGATCTGTTATAGCTAAGTACAGGATCTTTTAGTCTAGATGCTTTTCATAATTATAACCTTCATAATTAGTTATTAGGAAAAGTCACAACCTTTCTATATCTGGCCTGGCACATCAGCAACGTTATATGTTTTACGTTCAAGATCTACTATGGTGTATATATTTTTTTTTCTTTTTAGCCAAGAGAACTAGTCTTCATTATAAGCTTCATAATTACTAGTCAAGAAGTCACACAACTTTATTTTTTCACATCTGACGCATCAACACTACGTTATGTTTCAGGCTGAAGATCTTTAATATAAACAGACATTTTGTTAAAGAAATCGAGTTCTCATTGAAAACTTCATAATCAACAATGAGCGAAAAGACCACAACTTTCTGTCTCAGGCTTAAAATATAAAATAGCAATGCATTATTTTCGTTCAGAAGAATAGGTATTCATTGTAAGTTACGTTCTCTCATTAGCAGACCTGGCGTTGCCTCTCAGCACACAGGCGATGGGTGTGCTCGCGTGCTTCCCATTCTTGCTCCCACACACACGAAACAAGAGAGCCGAGGAGCACCTGCAGATATTTGAAAACGATCTCTCTCTCTCTCTCTCTCTCTCTCTCTCTCTCTCTCTCTCTCTCTCTCTCTCTCTCTCTCTCTCTCTCTCTCTCTCTTCTTTAGTATTTTCTTTTTCTTTTTTATTTTATTTTGCTTAATTTCTCTCTCTCTCTCTCTCTCTCTCTCTCTCTCTCTCTCTCTCTCTCTCTCTCTCTCTCTCTCTCTCTCTCTCTCTTTAGTTCTTTTCACTCACTTTTCTTTAGTTTTTCCTTTTCTTTTTACCTTCTTATTTTATTTTCTCTCTCTCTCTCTCTCTCTCTCTCTCTCTCTCTCTCTCTCTCTCTCTCGTCTCTCTCTCTCTCTCTCTCTCTCTCTCCTCTCTCTCTCTCTCTCTCTCTCTCTCTCTCTCTTTGTGTGTGTGTGTGTGTGTGTGTGTGTGTGTGTGTGTGTGTGTGTGTGTGTGTGTGTGTGTGTGTGTGTGTGTAATTAGAATTCATATAAAGTAAGCAGTGCAATTTGGTCGCATCGTCTTTCAAAGGGCAGCAAAGTTAGAAGATATCCGGTATAGAGTTAAGATTATTCCCTTCTTGCGTTATATATTCTATTGAGGCTGGCAGTGCTAAACCTGACTAGCTTGATAGTTAAATTACAAAAAAAAAAAAAAAGAGAGACAGGAAGGAAATGGTTCAGATATAGTAGTAGATGACAGGAATAGAGTCAGTAGGGATGATAGGTGGGTATAAGTATGGGTGTTTTATAAAGGGACTGTCGTATGTCGGTCTACTTGCAGCCTCCCTTACGTTCTCAAGTTCTTATGACTAAACGAAAAGTGTTATGACTGAAGGAGACAGTGTTTCCTATTGCAGAAAGGATTTATGACTGTTGACGCCAATACATGTTCTAATTGATGATTAATGGGGAAAATCATTAAGCCAACAACCCAATGTAGCAAGATAGATCATGTGATATCAGTGTCTTAGGAAAACAAAAATCCTTTCCTTCACTATTGACTGCACACAACCAAATGCAGCAAGACAAATGGTGTGATATCAAGTGTCTGAAGAAAAAAAAAGAAAAAACTTCCATATTTCACTGTAGATAACAAAATACGTAAGCCAGGTTGTGTGATGTTCAGTGTCTTATGAAAATAAATATCCTATCTTCACTAATCACAAGACACATTCAAATGGGGCAAGATATATGGTGTGATGTCCAGTGTCTTAAAAACAAAAAATCCTATCCTTCAACATTGATTAAACTAAACGGAATGCGGTACGAAAGTTGTGTAATGCCCTATGTCATGTTACGTTTCAATTAAGAAAACATAAATCCAGTTCTTCACTACTGGCTTGAAACAAACAAATGCGATAAGGAAGGTCGTGTGATGTTCATGGCCTTAAGAACACTAAACTCCTCTCTTACACTGTGACAAAAGAAAATGCGATAAGACAAGTAGTGTGAAGTGCAGTGTGTCTCAGTGATGGTGACGCAAAAGAATCAACAAAACCACTCATGGACACAAAACCGAAAGAAAGAGGAAGCTGGAGAGCCACACACGCAAAGACACAAAGGCAAAACGACCCTTCTGAACACCAGTACACCGAGTATTACTTTCCTACCAGAAACCTTCCCTTTAGAAACTATAAATTATCTTCCCTGTCAAATAAACACAACTTTCCAGACAACTATTCCCTTTCCCTTACATTAGACTGACTCCCTCCGCTATCATTACTCATTCTGCGCAATAAGACTCTCATTTCTAAATCCCACACCTTATCTCTTATTTAATCAGCCTCGTTGAAGAAATATATCGCATGCAGTCTACGGACACTCTATGCTCCTTCCAAATAACGACTCTGGAAGTATCTATATTTGTACAGCATGTTCCAATTAGCAAAGCACAAGGACACTGATACTCATAAGTGTTGTGCTGTAACCTTTATAGCGACAATGCTGTATCATGGTGTTTATTTCATTGTTGCTCTGAGGGTCGGCTTAGGGATGGTTCTGTCATAGTGATAAGGTGTTCATCTTAACGCCTGTACATGGCCTTCTCTATGTTCTCACCAGTTCATGTCATATTACATTGGTGTCTCGGTGCTTAATTCAGTGTTGTTGTGAAGGTTGGTTCTTGGATCGCCAAAAGGTTTTTATCTTAACTCCTGTATATTCCTGTAATTTTGGATATTTTGAGGGGACTTGCATCTTCAGTGAGCCTTTTTTTTTCTCTTCTTCTTCTTCTTCTTCTTCTTCTTCTTCTTCTTCTTCTTCTTCTTCCTTTGCCGTCCTTTTGCTACACTAGACCAGAGCCCATTTTAGTAAAACAAAATAAAATCTAAATTCTCTCTAGAGCCCAACCAATTCTTGGCCTGCTCACCAAAACCACACAGCTACATGCCTTCCCTCCTTCCATTGCCCGGCTCCTTGAATATTATTTACCCTAATTTCCTTCGTTCCCACCCTAATAATACAAGAGTTATCGAGTATCCTCACTTCCAACTTCCATCAGAGAGAGAGAGAGAGAGAGAGAGAGAGAGAGAGAGAGAGAGAGAGAGAGAGAGAGTATCCTCACTTATAACTTCCATCAGAGAGATCGAGAGAGAGAGAGAGAGAGAGAGAGAGAGAGAGAGAGAGAGAGAGAGAGAGAGAGAGAGAGAGAGAGAGAGAGAGAGAGAGAGAGAGAGCGCCAGGTGTATCGATGAGTTAAATACCTCCTGCTCATAACAACTCGGTCAAAAGTTGTACGAAAAAAAGTCTTCATCGCATCCAGTCAGTTGCCGCCTCCACTCCCTCTCCCTGCCTCCCTAACTCAGTGATCGCGCCTCCCGCCACACTGCTCTCCATTTCCAAAGTGGAGGACCTCTCTCAACTAATGGGTTATGTAATAATACATGTACATCTCTCTCTGCCTCTCTGTCTGTCTCTCTTTGTCTCTTTGTCTATCTGTCTGTTTGTATCTCTCTCTCTCTCTCTCTCTCTCTCTCTCTCTCTCTCTCTCTATTACTTACCCTCATTATTTCTCACTCTCTCTCTCTCTCTCTCTCTCTCTCTCTCTCTCTCTCTCTCTCTCTCTCTCTCTCTCTCTCTCTCTCTCTCTCTCTCTCTCTCTCTCTCTCTCCTCTCTCCTCTTTCTCTCTCTCTGTATCTATGTATGCATGTATCTATTTATCCAGCAATTTATCATCTATCTCTCTATCTACATATTTATCTATCTATCTATCCATCTATATATCCATCCATCTATCTATCTATCTATCTATCCATCCATCCATCTACCCATTCATCTACCCATCTATCCATCTATCTATTTATTTATTTATCTATTTATATATTTATCTATTTATCTATCTCACATCACCCGGGAACAAGTCCATGTCTTCCTCTACTACGGACACACGCAGTGCTTAAGTAAGCAACGCATTACTTAATACACTTCCAGGGAATATACCAGCACTTCGTATGCGACGCACATCAACCACCAGGCTGCTCTGCTCTGCCCTCTATCCCTGAGCAAGCCCTTCCCTCCCTTACGCTACTTAGCCTAATGGACTCAAGTCTGAATTGGTTGAGGAGGGTTTACGTGGACTTCTACTACTTTCCCCATGTAAGATATAACTAGAAATTTTGAACACGTTTAGAGGCGTGTCCCGCTATTACTAGTATCGTGTGGCGCTTCCTGAATCTCGGCGAGGAAGCTTGTGGTAAGTTAGATATTAGCATCTAATCTAACCTAACCTAACGTAACCTAACCTAATCTTACTAGAATTTTGAACACGCTTAGTGGCGTGCCTCACGGTTACTGATCCCATGTGGTGTCTCCTCAATCTTTGGTAGGAAGCTTGTGGTAAGTCAGATATTAGTATCTAACCTAACCTAACTAAACCTAACCTAACTTGACCCTAACCTTACTAGAATTTTGAATACGTTTAGATTCGTGCCCCTCGGTTGCTGGTCCTATGTGGTGTTTCCTGAATCTTGTGGTAAGTCAGATATTAGCATCTAACCTATCCTAACCTAATACTCATAGGAACGAGGCTAATCATCTCTGTTGCTTGTGAATAAGAAAAAAAAAAAAAAACTGATGAGAAAATGTTTATGAATATGAATCCTCAGAGACTTCTGTAGGTTGAGAATGGCCATCGAGAATCTTACCCTCACAAATGATCAAACATTGTTACGTGTCTTTGAGGCCATTACAATCTCGGTGTAAGAATAAGATTCCTCATTGACTCATGTACGTTAATCAATGACTCCCGGAAACTTTTCCTGCCAAAACCATTAAACGTTATTACGTGTTTTTGCACAGTGGATAAAGTGTGGAGGAGAGTTAAGGCGGTGAGACATAACAACAGATTGCACCATGAAGGTAAATTATCTTGTGATAGGTAAACCGATAGCTAATACCTGATCAGAACGTGACCTGACAGACACCAAATTTTTGCCGACCCCAAGTAAAAACATACTCTACCGAGAGAGTGCATGCATGATAGATAAATAAATAACAAACAATACAAATGATAATAATAATAATAATAATAATAATAATAATAATAATAATAATAATAATAATAATATGGATAATATTATCAACATAATAATATGGATAATAATATCAACATGATAATAATAATAATAATAATAATAATAATGATAATAATAATAATAATAATAATAATAATAATAATAATAATAATAATAATAATAATAATAATAATAATAATAATAATAAATAATAATAATAAAAGACTAAACGTTTTGTGTAGCACCGGCAGGAAAAGGACTAAAAACTCATAAAAATAATAATAAAATAAAATGCGTCCCGCGGTAAAAATATAAACAAAAGGAATGAAAAACGTGCTAATTTGTTCTTTGGAAAGGGGAAAAAAACTAAATTTATGATGAATTTATTTTTTTTTTGGTGTGCATCTTTTTTTTTTCACGGAAGGATTAAATTCATTCTCAAATATATTCGTTGACTGGGTGAGAGAGAGAGAGAGAGAGAGAGAGAGAGAGAGAGAGAGAGAGAGAGAGAGAGAGAGAGAGAGGAGAGAGAGAGAGAGAGAGAGAGAGAGAGAGATAGAGAGAGAGAGAGAGAGAGAGAGTCTGGTACGTATAGCAGGAAAGTGAACAAAATAGAGGAGTACAGTGGGGGAAAAAATTGTGTAACCAGAGTGTGCACGAGGCGCCAAGTCTGAAAGGTCAGCAGAAAAATAATATATAAAGATAATGATAATAATAATAATAATAATAATAATAATAATAATAATAATAATAATAATAATAATAATAATAATAATAAATTAGAGCGGGAAGATATTAAGAAGTGCAATACTGTGCCTGATTCTGAGTGTTACCACAACAAGTTCACGTCCAGGCGAGCTGTGTGTGAGATGAATTATTTACACTTTCAAG
This sequence comes from Scylla paramamosain, assembly GCF_035594125.1. Classification (NCBI taxonomy): domain Eukaryota; kingdom Metazoa; phylum Arthropoda; class Malacostraca; order Decapoda; family Portunidae; genus Scylla; species Scylla paramamosain. The sequence goes on from NC_087168.1 coordinate 1,571,737, forward strand.
CCACACACCTTAATCCTCTTATTTCCAATTTCTGGGGTTCTAGCAGCCACCAGGTGTCAAGTCAGGATTCAAATAGCCACCAGTTATTAGAGTAAAGTATATGAAGATATAATTGTGTTGGATAAGTCAAAAATGATGATTTTTAATCCACCCATCACGAGAAAATATCCTTCTAAACTTAGTTGAAATTTATTGAATGAAATGATAGTGATGCCGTGGTACGAAAGAGTTATATGAGCTGATAATGCATTTATATACAAAGAGTACTTATGAAAGAGAGAAGATTGATCTCACTGAAGAAGCTGATTTAGAAAGATTTAAATATAGAGCATTTAAAGAACACCAAATTTATATATAAAGAGGAAGGGTTGAGAGAGAAGCTGATATACAAAGATGTCTCAATGATAGGGAGATTAATTCATTTGAGACAAAGTATCACAAGAGTACTCCAGGAAGTGGAGATATCGAGGGAGACAGGATAGAAGGCTGCAGCATTAATACATGTGACGAGAAGGGAAGAGGCATATTCCGAAGAGAAGCATGATAGAGGTACCGGCCAGGAGACGTGGAACAAGATCAACGGTGAGGTGGATGCACTGAAGGGAAGGCTTGAGGGAAAAAAAGATCATTCCTAAGATGATGTGCACGAGCAGTCCTGATGGAGGAGAGCTGCCAGAAACATACACATGAGAAAAGATATCTCGACAAAAAAAGAAATATATCTGGTTTTCCATTTTTATTCTTAAACTTTATATATATATATATATATATATATATATATATATATATATATATATATATATATATATATATATATATATATATATATATATATATATATAATATATATATATATATATATATATATATATATATATATATATAGGGTGTCTCAAAAAAATGTACTCACTCTTAGAATTATGAGAAAACCTTTATTTATGGACATAGAGTGAAATGAAATAGCATCGAATACATGAGACAAATGTGTTTGAAGAATCATGTTTGCGAATGTTCAAATTGATGACCATTATTGTCCAGATAACGCTGATAACGCGCACCAAGGGATTCGCAAACGTCGCGAAACATGTCATTAGGAATATCACGACATTGTCTTTCAATTTCTAATTTCAATGCATCAATTGTCCTTGGTTTGTTGGCATAAATGTTGTCTAAATGGTGTCCTGCAAATCCTCACGTAACAATTGAATGCCATGTAAACTTACCAGGAGTAACAGTGTGGTGTGGAATATCCGCATTGGGCATCATAGGACCTTTCTTTTTCAACGAAACTGTCAATGGTGAGAGCTACCTCAACTTGCTTCAGGAATTTGTTGGTCCACAAATTACAGAGATGTTTGGTGAAGACAGCGATATTTACTTTCAGCAAGATGGAGCACCTCCCCACTACCATCGCGATGTACGAGCTTACCTTGATGCAGTGTTTCCTGACACATGGATTGGACGAAGGGGCCCCATTGAATACCCTGCGCGTTCCCCAGACCTAACACCCATGGACTTTTTTTTATGGGGATACTTAAAAGACAACATTTATGCCAACAAACCAAGGACAATTGATGCATTGAAATTAGAAATTGAAAGACAATGTCGTGATATTCCTAATGACATGTTTCGCGACGTTTGCGAATCCCTTGGTGCGCGTTATCAGCGTTGTCTGGACAATAATGGTCATCAATTTGAACATTCGCAAACATGATTCTTCAAACACATTTGTCTCATGTATTCGATGCTATTTCATTTCACTCTATGTCCATAAATAAAGGTTTTCTCATAATTCTAAGAGTGAGTATATATATATGATATACCCTATATATAGGAAGGACACTGACCAAGAGGCAATAAAAATCCAATTAAAAAAATACTCACTGAAATGCCAGTCCCATAAAAGGGTCCAAAGCAGTAGTCAAAAATTGAAGGATAAGTTTCTTGAAACCTCCCTCTTGAAGGAATTCAAGTCATAGGAAGGTGGAAATACAGAAGCAGGCAGGGAGTTCCAGAGTTTACCAGAAAAAGGGATGAATGATTGAGGAATACTGGTTAACTCTTGCATTAGAGAGGTGGACAGAATAGGGGTGAGAGAAAGAAGAAAGTCTTGTGCTGCGAGGCCGCGGAAGGAGGGGAGGCATGCAGTTAGCAGGATCAGAAGAGCAGTTAGCATGAAAATAGCGGTAGAAGACAGCTAGAGATGCAACATTGCGGCGATGAGAGAGAGAGGCTGAAGACAGTCAGTTAGAGGAGAGGAGTTGATGAGACGAAAAGCTTTTGATTCCACCCTGTCTAGAAGAGGAGTATGAGTGGAACCCCCCAGACATGTGAAGCATACTCCATAAATGGACGAATAAGGCCATTGTACAGAGCTAGCAGCTGGGGGGAATGAGGAAAAACTGGCGGAGACGTCTCAGAATACCTAACTTCATAGAAGCTGTTTTAGCTAGAGATGAGATGTGAAGTTTCCAGTTCAGATTATAAGTAAAGGACAGACAGAGGATGTTCAATGTAGAAGAGGGGGGTCAGTTGAGTGTCATTGAAGAAGAGGGGATAGTTGTCTGGAAGGTTGTGTTGAGTTGATAGATGGAGGAATTGAGTTTTTGAGGCACTGAACAATACCAAGTTTGCTCTGCCCCAATCAGAAATTTTAGAAAGATCAGAAGTCAAGCGTTCTGTGGCTTCCCTGCGTGAAATGTTTACTTCCTGAAGGGTTGGACGTTTATGAAAAGAAGTGGAAAAGTGCAGGGGTGGTATCATCAACGTAGGAGTGGATAGGGCAAGAAGTTTGGTTTAGAAGATCATTAATGAATAATAAGAAGAAAGTGGGTGACAGGACAGAACCCTGAGGAACACCACTGTTAATAGATTTAGGAGAAGAACAGTGACCGTCTACCACAGCAGCAATAGAACGGTTAGAAAGGAAACTTGAGATGAAGTTACAGAGAGAAGGATAGAAGCCGTACGAGGGTAGTTTGGAAATCAAAGCTTTGTGCCAGACTCTATCAAAAGCTTTTGATATGTCAGAGGCAACAACAAAATTTCACCAAAAATCTCTAAAAGAGGATGACCAAGACTCAGTAAGGAAAGCCAGAAGATTACCAGTAGAGCGGCCTTGACGGAACCCATACTGGCGATCAGATAGAAGGTTGTGAAGTGATAGATGTTTAAGAATCTTCCTGTTGAGAATAGATTCAAAAACTTTAGATAGACAAGAAATTAAAGTAATAGGACGGTAGTTTGAGGGATTAGAACGGTCACCCTTTTTAGGGACAAGCTGAATGTAGGCAAACTTCCAGCAAGAAGGAAAGGTAGATGTTGACAGACAGAGCTGAAAGAGTTTGACTAGGCAAGGTGCAAGCACGGAGGCACAGTTTCGGAGAACAATAGGAGGGACCCCCATCAGGTCCATAAGCCTTCCGAGGGTTTAGGCCAGTAAGGGCATGGAAAACATCATTGCGAAGAATTTTAATAGGTAGCATGAAATAGTCAGAGAGTGGGAAGAGAGGGAGGAACAAGCCCAGAATCGTCCAAGGTAGCGTTTTTAGCAAAGGTTTGAGCGAAGAGTTCAGCTTTAGAAATAGATGTGATAGCAGTGGTGCCATCTGGTTGAAATAAAGGAGGGAAAGAGGAAGCAAAGTTATTGGAGATATTTTTTGGCTAGATGCCAGAAGTCACGAGGGGGAATTAGATCTTGAAAGGTTTTAACACTTTCTGTTAATGAAGGAGTTTTTGGCTAGTTGGAGAACAGACTTGACATGGTTCCGGGCAGAAATATAAGGTGCATGAGATTCTGGTGATGGAAGGCTTAAGTACCTTTTGTGGGCCACCTCTCTATCATGTATAGCACGAGAACAAGGTATGTTAAACCAAGGTTTGGAAGGTTTAGGTCGAGAAAAAGAGTGAGGGAATGTACGCCTCCATGCCAGACACTATCACCTCTGTTATGCGCTCAGCACACAAAGACGGGTCTCTGACACGGAAGGAGTAGTCATTCCAAGGAAAATCAGCAAAATACCTCCTCAGGTCCCCCCAACTAGCAGAGGCAAAAACACCAGAGGCACCTTCGCTTAGGGGGATCCTGAGGAGGGATTGGAGCGATAGAACAAGATAGAGATATGAGATTGTGATCGGAAGAGCCCAACGGAGAAGAAAGAGTGACAGCATAAGCAGAAGGATTAGAGGTCAGGAAAAAGGTCAAGAATGTTGGGCGTATCTCCAAGACGGTCAGGAATACGAGTAGGGTGTTGCACCAATTGCTCTAGGTCGTGGAGGATAGCAAAGTTGAAGGCTAGTTCACCAGGATGGTTAGTGAAGGGAGAGGAAAGCCAAAGCTGGTGGTGGACATTGAAGTCTCCAAGAATGGAGATCTCTGCAAAAGGGTAGAGGGTCAAAATGTGCTCCATTTTGGAAGTTAAGGAGTCAAAGAATTTCTTATAGTCAGAGGAGTTAGGTGAGAAGTATACAGCACAGATAAATTTAGTTGGAGAGTGACTCTGTAGTCGTAGCCAGATGGTGGAAAACTCGGAAGATTCAAGAGCGTGGGCACGAGAGCAGGTTAAGTCATTGGGCACATAAACGCAACATCCAGCTTTGGATCGAAAATGAGGATAGAGAAAGTAGGAGGGAACAGAAAAGGGGCTACTGTCAGTTGCCTCAGACACCTGAGTTTCAGTGGGGAGAAGAAGATGAGGTTTAGAAGAGGAGAGGTGGTGTTCTACAGATTGAAAATTAGATCTTAGACCGCGAATGTTGCAGAAGTTAATGAAGAAAAAGTTGAGGGGGGGTGTCAAGACACTTAGGGTCGTCGACAGAAAGGCAGTCCGACCTGGGGACATTTATGGTCCCCTCCTCAGATGGGGACTCCGAGGCTGGTATAGGAGTCGCCATGATGATTTTAAAATTTTTGAGTGAAGGGTGTGTGTTATTAGGTGCTTGTAGTTTTGTGTGGAGGAAGAGAATTGTCTTTAGAGGGCAGGCTGTGACTGCCCCCCTTGTGTTGTGAGACACAAAGGGAAACGTTCAGTGAGGTCACAACTTCGTTTAATGATAATTTCACAGCACCACCTGAACAGTGCTTTAGACCTCACTGGGAGTAATTATCGTTTCGGCAGGTGTCTACTGCCTCGTCCTTGAAATATTAGGTAATTTTTTTTTACGAGTGCACAGGAATATTTTTATTTTGTATTATTAGTTGTGGTGTCTTTGCCAAAATGCCCGTCATTTACTCTCTGTGGGGAATACCTTTGTACACAAGAAATAAGGGCAATACTATGTTATTAAAGAGCCTAGAAGTTTACGACAGGACATGAAGTTGAGTGTTCTGGAATAGGAAGAAGTGGTGGTGACTTTGGAAAACAGATACTAAGCTTTACTTTCGTTCTTTGAATTATATCATTGACAGTGCAAGTTAAAAATAAATGAGTCTCCACTCTACTAGTACTATACTTGAGTTTCGTACACTGATTCACATCATGCCAGTTGAGAGCTTTCTTTTACACAATGAATTTCAAAAGAAAAAAAAAATCAGATTGCCCTTCTACTATAACAAAATGTGCATTATAAAATCTTTTTATACCATTTATTTACAAAGATGTGGTAGTTATGTAGTTTGTCGTAGACAATGTGATCGTAATGTAATTTAATCTCTCGGTGTAATTAAGGCTGGCACAATGTTATGCTAAATAGTTTATAATTAGATATGATGACCCTGGACAAACAGATCACGTGACATTCGTAATAATTGATGTGAGGTGCATTAATAACACATTTCACTGGATTATTATGAAGCAAGAATGATTATGTATATTTATTAAGAATAATTATGTATATTTATTATTAATAATAAAGAGAATTTTAATGATATTCTAATGATATTTTTCTATTATCTTTTTTTTTTCATTATTAGTAATGAGAATTATAACGATTAATGAACGATATATATATATATATATATATATATATATATATATATATATATATATATATATATATATATATATATATATATATATATATATATATATATATATATATATATATATATATATATATATATTTTACTATTAGTCTTTTCATTATTAATAAAGAGAATTCAAATGAATAATGAATGATTTTCTTTTATTATTTCTAATTAATGGTAAAGAGAATGCTAATACATAATTTATTATTTTATTTATCTATTTATTTTATTTATTTATTTATTTATTTATTTATCTTGTTATAAATCCTTCTGTTGACCCTTACATGGCTGTATGTAATACGCTACATTGTCTAATCTGGAGGCACGGGTGTAAGATAATAAAGATGAAGGCATCTGCCCATCCACAATTCTCTTACTTTCCTTACGTAACAAAAAGAAATGAAAAGATACTAGGAAGCAGTGCGTAAAATTCCATACGAAAGAGATTATCAATTTTTTTTCACTTACATTCACTACAGTCATAGGCTAAAAAGTATCTGATAAAGGTATTTAAATAAAGGATATACCAAAATTAATACAAACAAGATTAGTATTCCTAGCAATCAGAACAGGACAAAACAATGGATTCAAGCTATATATATATATATATATATATATATATATATATATATATATATATATATATATATATATATATATATATATATATATATATATATATATATATATATATATATATATATATATATATATATAAAGATAGGAAGAAACCGGTACGTGAATAGTGTTAGGTAACTGGAATAGACTCAGTAATAAGGTTATTAATATCGAGTTAATAGGAGCTTTAAAAGAGGATCAAATAGATTAGTGAATATGAATGATAAATGGATATAGAAATGTTGTTTTGTTTTATACAGGAACTTCCACGTAAAGGCCTGATGGATTCTTACAGCTTCATTTACTTTTTTTTTTTTTTTTATTATTATGGAGACAGATAAGCATGTTTTTGTTCCCTGCTAACACAGTGCCGCATCATTTCAGGGTTAGGCGCCGTGTTGTACAAAGGTGTTATTACTCAGATTAGTGTGTGATAAATGACCGTTCATCCTTAGAGTAAGATGAATGCCGACTTTTACACACACACACACACACACTCTCAATCTCTCTCTCTCTCTCTCTCTCTCTCTCTCTCTCTCTCTCTCTCTCTCTCTCTCTCTCTCTCTCTCTCTCTCTCTCTCTCTCTCTCTCTCTCTTTTTGTCTTCTTTCATTCTTTCCTTTTCTCTTTCTCCTTTTTCTTCTTCTCTTTCTCCTTCTTCTTCTTCACTTCCTTCCTCTCCCTCTCCCTCTCTCTCCCTCTCTCAACTCATTTCACTAAGGCAAAGGATATACCACGCGTGACTAAAGAGTTAAGTAAATAATAACCTCCATATATTCAATAGTTTAATGGGCAAGGAATCTCACGGTAAGCTTTTGAATCTATTATCTATTTTTTTCTGCTTCTTTACACGCAAAGTTATGCACTTTAATGTCCTCACTATTCTCCTTTATAATCCTCTAACTCGTATCATCAAGGCAGGTTTAATTGAGCTCGTGCAGTTTTATTCTCTCTCTCTCTCTCTCTCTCTCTCTCTCTCTCTCTCTCTCTCTCTCTCTCTCTCTCTCTCTCTCTCTCTCTCTCTCTCTCTCTCTCTCTCTCTCTCTCTCTCTCCATACACCAATGAAACTACAATAACAATTTTATATTTCAGTAACTCTTCACATTAACGTGTCCCATCTCTGTGCATAATTCCTTCTCTAAATTCACTATTTTTCCTTTAATTAACGACTAAAACTAAATGCTGCTCGTGTCGGGTGAGTTGATGAAGACTTCTAAGGATTCTGGGAGGCATCAGTTGCTTAAAAGTTGATGGAGTTGATGGAGTCGATGAATCTTGTAGAGGTGGAGTGGACAAGTCACGAGGAGAGACAAGAAGTATTATTTATAATTTTTTATGTAAGACCGTCACTGGTCTAGGCCAACAAAAGAACGAAAGAAACAAAGAAGACTCACTAAGGTGCCAGTCTCTAAAGGAAGGTCAAAAAGGGTTATCCAGAATTAAATTATAAGTGTCTTGAAACCAGGGGAAAAAGGAACGATGGAAATTTATCTTGGCAGGAAACAAGCATACCTAAGACAAGGTTTACGTATGCAGTGAAAGAAGACACGCTTAAAGTGAGTGTGACTGAAGAAGGCTCAGAAGATCGAGCGCGTTGGAAAAGGTTGATGTGCTGTGACGACCCCTGAGAAAAGAGTCTTGTTATCAGACTGTAAGATTGATAGAAGGCACAAAGCACAATGAAAAAAAAAATAAAAAAATAAAACGTTGCTTGATTTCTGAGTACGACTGGATCTGGTTTGCTAAATAATCATACAGGTAAATATATGGTATGTTACTGGGGAAGTACATGGATGGGTAAGCAGCTGGGTGACTGCATAGGTGAGCGAGTGGATGAATGAATGAGTGGATGAATAAATGGATAGTAAGGTAGGTGGATGGCTAGGTATATGAATAAGCAGGTTAATGAATGAGTGCATAGGTGGATAGGAGATAAACACGTGGGTGACTGGATAGATAACTACATAGCTTGGTAAACAATATTATTTTAGGTGTTAATTAATGTTTACCTGAGAACAGTGGTTTAAAGTTGAACTGGGATCGGTGATAAATATAATGAGTAACAAAACAAAACTCTGAGGAATTGATTACCTGTCAGCGTCTCTGCACCTGGCCACTCTTCTCGCCTCTCCATCCACTGGTAACTTTTGTAATATCTTGGTGAAAAGAGTACTATTTGGCCACACATATTCAAGCTGGTGCAAAATACCAAAGGGCCTACATCATTCAAAAAAGGAGTATGAAGATACCTTAGAAATATTTTTTCTTTCGGTTCTTCTGTTCTTATTTTCTTTCTGCGAGCGGCATTTGAGCATTTTTTTTATGAATTTATTTATTTTTTTCTTGACCGCCAGTCTCCCTGATACATAAAAATAAACAAATAAATAAAGTTGAAATGTAAGGTATGTGTGGAAATTCGTTCAATATAAGTTAAAAGGCACCAAAATTTGAAGGAATACAAATTCAATAGATTTGGATTTTTCATCATTGCCTTTAGGTGTAGGTAAAGGGTAACTCAGGAATCCAATTTTACGGTACACATTTCTCCTTGCGTGCTCAAAACTTTTAAAATTCATTTAACAATATCAGCGATTTCATCAAAGCCCTCGAATAAAAGCGACCAATATTACATGTTATCAAATATCAGTGAGCTACTGTCGGCAATGACAATATAGAGGAGACTGGCATGGAAATATTACAGAGCACAAGGCTGGCTGAATGTTAAGGTGGATACTTGGGGTGACAAGGATGGAGAGAGTGAGGAATGATTCAGTAAGAACAACCAAAGTAACAGAGACGTCGGAAAAAAAAAAAAAAAAAAAAAAAAAAAAATATATATATATATATATATATATATATATATATATATATATATATATATATAATATATATATATATATATATATATATATATATATATATATATATTATATATATATATATATATATATATATATATATATGTATATACAAGAAAAGAGAATGAATAACTATGGACACATTAAAAGAACGAATGAATTAGAATGAATCAATTGTATGTTGGCAGAAGAATGGTAGATATGGAAGTGGATGGGAGAATAAGACGAGGCAGGAGAAAGAAGAGATGAAAGAGTGCATAGGAGATGACTTGAGAGAGAGAGAGAGAGAGAGAGAGAGAGAGAGAGAGAGAGAGAGAGAGAGAGAGAGAGAGAGAGAGAGAGAGAGAGAGAGAGAGAGAGAGAGAGAGAGAGAGAGAGAGACTGAATGGAGAAGGCAGAATACAGAACCTTATGAGAAAGACTAGCGAGAAACAGCGACAAGATGCAAAACAGGAGAGAAACCACAGAATAAGGATGCCAGAACAGCTTAGAGAAGCAGACAGCAGGCAGTGAAGGGTATGGGAGAGTGAGAAGTAGCCTGGCGTGTTTGGATTCAGGTGAGTGCAAGGATCAAGTCAAGAGATAAGAGATTCTTTTTTTCTTCCTTTCTTTCTTTTTTGCGTAGGGAAAGTTTGAGCGAAGTGTTGAGGTGCTGGAATAGTTGAGATAGTCGCCCCATTTGCTCCACCTGCGTCAGTGTGCGGCGGGAATGATGAGACGGGAAACTTTTGAGCTTACTCTTGTTTGGGTGACGAAAAAAATAAAAAATAAAAGTCTTGACGCTACGTATCTTATTGTCTTCCTTCAACCGTCTTTTTTTTCTTTGTTCTTCTTTCTCTTGTTTTCCTTGTTCTTGTTCTTCTTTCTATATTTTCTTCTTCTTCTTCTTCTTCTTCTTCTTCTTCTTTCTTCTTCTTCTTATTTTTTTTTATTTTTCCTCTTTATTTTTTTTCCCTTTTCTTCTTATTTTTCTCTTCATTTTTTTTCTTATTTCTACTATATTTTCTTCTTTCTCTTCTTCTTCATCATCATCTACATCTTTTCCTTCTTCACATACTTCATTTCCTTCTTATTCTCATTACTATTCTTATATATTTTTTTCTTTATTTCTTTTCTTCACCTTCACGTTTACTATCACCATTTGCAAATTCACACACAAAATCAAAGAACATACTCACGAACACAAGGAGACAGAGGACCTTTGTATATTCCGCGAGCAATTCTCTCTCTCTCTCTCTCTCTCTCTCTCTCTCTCTCTCTCTCTCTCTCTCTCTCTCTCTCTCTCTCTCTCTCTCTCTCTCTCTCTCTCTCTCTCTCTCTCTCTCTTGCACAAGACAGGGAGGACACAGGATAGCCGCACTAGCCACTGCCACAAAACTGCTCCTAATGAACGGCTCTCAAAGATTCTTCCGCCACGACCACCTGTCCTAAAGGGAACGCCAATAAAAATTTTCCAGGACCTGTGTTCTTAGGTCCTCTACTGCTGGATGTCTTTTTTCCTACATGCAACTCTTTTGATGCTTATTGTTGTACTACAGCCATTTAAGTAGTTTTGTGGATAAGAAAAGACACAAGCAACTTTTTTTTTCCCATCACGTAATATCCAAGACCTGTATTTTTAATTCTTCAATGCTCCTTGCCTATAAAATCACATACAATTCTTTTAGTACTATAGTCACGTAAGAAGTTTGCAGCTAAGAAAATACGCAGTCAACCTCCTATTTTTTCATATATCTTGGTGTTTACGCTACATTTTTTTTTTCCTACAGTCAATTGCAACTTTTTTTTATCCTTATTGTACTGCAGCCGCCTGAATAGTTTTGTAAATAAGAAAAGACTTCCTTCTCTCTCTCTCTCTCTCTCTCTCTCTCTCTCTCTCTCTCTCTCTCTCTCTCCTCTCTCTCTCTCTCTCTCTCTCTCTCTCTCTCTCTCCTCTCTCTCTCTCATATATCAGTGTGCCCATGCAAATAAATCCTACACTGCTCTGAATGTTTGCAAAGGATGGCCGTAGCAGTAAAGGGTGTGCCATCACGAGGCATCCAGGACTCGTATTCTTAAACGCTTTGTTCTCTTATCAGGACTGTTTTTCAAAGACTACAGGGATGATTTGTCGGGTTATTATGAGAGTTGTTCCTATTGATGATGCAAAGTTCTTGCTAAACTAACACCAGAATCACGAAATGACGCTTTAAAACATCGATAATTTCTCATTAGATCTTGGTAAATATTTTCAAGGGTCACATAAATTATTAAGCAGGTATCCTAGGTGTTTTCCCTATTGATGAGGCAGAGTCCCAGCTAAACCATCACTGGAATCATGAAAGCACCCTTGAAAACCCCGATAGCTTCTATTAAAGCCTGGTAGGTAGAGATGATTAATCGTGTTGTATGGGTAATTTTCCTATTGACGATGCAGAGAATAACTATTAAAGACAGATTAGTATTTTCAAAGGACACTGAGATAAATATTCGGGTTCTCTGATGCTTTTCCTACTAATAATGTATAATCCCAGGTAAACTATCATTAATATCATGATAACAGCTTTGAAAACCATGACAACTTCCATTCGAGCCTGTAAGTGTAAGAGGTAAGAAGAAATGTTTAAAAAATGCAGTCCCAGATGCTGAGAAAAAAACAGGGAAAGTAAATGAAAATAATTTTGAATAATTAACGCAACACTTCATTCCATACTTATAAAAATTCACTCATATACAGACGCAAAATATCAACGTGTGTAGTTCTAGTCCAGAAAGGTCAGCAAAGCAACATCCAGGTAAATGATAAAGATCCAATCAAGGTCTCGGCCATTTGAGCATGAGATTTTATCATAAACTGGAGAGACTTTGCATCCAAACTATGGGGGCACCAAAATACAGCCTGCTGTTGGGAGCCTCGGGAACCTTCGGGGAGAGAAAGAATGTGAAAGGTTAGCGAGAAGGTGGCTTGTTTTCCGCAGAACTGAGAACATAACAATGAAGACTGGGCTCTGTTGCGTTATAAGAGTACTGAGGGTAAAGGAGAGAGAGAGAGAGAGAGAGAGAGAGAGAGAGAGAGAGAGAGAGAGAGAGAGAGAGAGAGAGAGAGAGAGAGAGAGAGAGAGAGAGAGAGAGAGAGAGAGAGAGAGAGAGAGAGAGAGAGAGAGAGAAAAAATGATGTAGTTTTGAATTAGAAAAAAAAACTAGTAAAATTTAATTAAAATAAAGGAAAAAGGCAGAATATTGGTTTGTTATATTTGTTATAAGACGTGAGTTAGATTGGCAAGCTTTTAAAGTAATAGTAAAGAGGATGAGGAGGAAGATAAGAATAACATGGGACTAACAAATAGGAAGATAGGAAATAAAAAAAAGATAAAAAAATAAGAAAATAAAAGAAGGAATAAAAAAAAATATCGAGGAAATGGTTTGAGGAGGACTTATATTAGCATAGCAGGTATTTTTTACGTATTATTAAAGACATGAGGTAGATGAGAATGAAGAGTAACGGGTTCAAGCCTGATATGGGTACATTTAGAAAAGAGATAGGGAAAAAAAAATAGTTCTCAAACAGTAGTAAATGACTGGAATAAACTTGTCAATGCCGAATCAACATGGAGCTTAAAGAGAAGATTAAGAACATGAAGGATGTGAATGGGACGTGAATAAAGGCATGCATGTTTTATAAAGGTGTAGATGAGAGGAACACGAAAATTAGATACATTTATGGATAGGGGTGATAGGAGGTATAAGTATGCATGTTTTATAGAAGTACTGACTGCTAAGTGAAGGACTGTTGGCTTCTTGCGGCTTCCTTTATGCTCTTATGTATATTCTTATTTTGGATGGGAAGAAAAGATGAAATAATACAAGAGAGGGAAAAAATGATAGGGAAGGTGTTTATAGCCCTCATGTATATTCTTATTTTCGGTGGGGAGAAAAGATAAAAAGTAGAAGAAAGGCAAGGAAAAATAGGAAATGTGTTTTTAGCTCAGCCTGCTCCTCCTGGCGTGCGAATCACTGTCTGGACTGCACGAAAATGAGCCTCCTACCAAACACTGGGCTAGTTTACGAGCAGTAGTTGCACAACGCGGCTTAACAGCGTGTGTGAGTAATTATGCAAATGAACGCACGGGGAGCCTTAAATTTTGTGGATTAGTTTCTAAATCACAGTTCAATGGGGAAAAATTAAGAGAACGTGGTAATTGTACATTCGTGTATCAACGGTTACTCCTAAAGCTGTGTGATGTGGGTAATCAGAGCTGTGTAGTAGTAGTAGTAGAATCTCAGAAAGTTACCACAGTAAAGCATCTTGAGATATTGGTCGGCACACTACACTGAGACCACTTCTGCCAAAAGCTTTACTCTTCTACTGCCTTTCTTTTTAACTTATTCTCTGAAAGGCTTGTTTAGTAATAATACAACTAAGAAAAGTTTGAAGTTTTTTTTTTTTTCAACTCCTCAAAGAGTCTAGCTAGAAGTAAAAAGCAAAAGAAAAAAAGGAGCTAGTTCAAAATCCCTCTCAAAAATTGTAAATTATAGACTAAAAAAAAAAAAGATAGCTAATTTTAGTTTTTGAGGAGTCTTTTGAAACACTTCAAGTCTTAGGTGGGAGAAAAAACAAAAAAGGGTTGAGCGTTCCAGAGTTTACCAGTAAAAAAGGAATAAAAAGTGAAGGTACTCATTAAAGCTTAGGTTGGTGTAGTTGACAGAATAAGGAAGAGGATAAGAGTCTTGCAGGGCAACGCCGTTAGCGAGTTCTGAAGAGCAGTAACCATAGAAATAATAGTAAAAGATAGTAAGAATTGCAACGTTACAGCAGCGAATGGGAAATTAAGACAGTCTGTTCATTAAAAGAGGGAAGGTGATAAGGCGAAAAGCTTTTGATTCTACCCTGCTTAGTGCACCTATACTGACTGATCCCTCTCATATATGGGAACTAGATTTTATACAGGGAAGTTAAATCAGACACTAGACAATGGTGCGAAGATATTTCAAGGTAGTTATGCCGTAACACACACACACACATAACGAGATGAAGAAGTCAAAGTTACAAAGTCTGAGAGTTATATTCACAAGTGGTAGCGGATCAAAGGCCATGCAGTGTTAGGGATAGGCAGGGTAAGTGTATTATTATAATCGTATTTACTCTATTTCTCTTCTCTTCTCCTATGCTGGTGAGGCGAGGGACGACCAGCAGTCCTCTCCGCCTCTTCCCGTGTTGGGTGGAAGGGAGCTTTATTTAATATTCATAATATAATAGTAGAGAGAGAGAGAGAGACGGAAGGAGGGAATAGAAAAAAAAAATATAGGAGTATTTTATTCATCTTTTTTTACTCGCGTATCTCTTTTTATTTAACTATATTATCCATTTATTTATGTTATGTCAAGGAGACAGATTTAGGTCAAAAATAAATACGATAAAAAGGTCCGCTCAACTTGTTGGTATCTTTCCCTTCCGTGATAAAATAAATAAATGAATAAATAAATAAATAAATAGATAGATAAATAAATAAATAAATAAATCTTCCCCCCATAGTAAAAAAAAAAAAATGTTTAACAATTTAATTCGTGACGCGTGTTGATATTCCTCTTTCAAATATAGTACAGTAATAATACAACTATTCAAACCTTCCCTTACATTACATCCCTGCCTCAATTTCTATTCGCCGCTAGTTTAGACCTTGCAAGTTGGGCAGGGTGAGGATTGGGCCTTCGGGAAAATGACGAGGAGTACAGAGACGGATCAAGTATGTCGGTGAGATCGATGAAAAATTAAGTTCTTGTCACTCAGTTGATAATGAAGAGCTAATACATTCGTGGTCAAAAATCGAGTACCGTTCTTTACTCACTTCCTCTGTGTTTGACGCTCCCTGATCCTTTCTTACTCTGGTCTGAAAATCTATCTGTTTTCAGTTTTATCTTTCAGAATGCGATAGCTGTCATGTACTCTTATTTAAGCTTAGATGCATGATTTTACGAAGTTTCACAAGTAGTACCTTAAAATCGAGGAGCTATGTGTAAATTCTCGGCCTGAAAGTATCTAGATTTACGTGTTTTCAAGTTAAAATTGATTAGTATAATATATTCCCAGAAGCCATCCGAATTTTAAGGGTTAAAATTCTCAGCCTGCCAGACAACAAACAATTGAGGGAAAAACACTAAACACGTTGAAAATGCATCTGAGGGAGACTGTCAACATATCAGAGGGCTTAAGATTATGGGAAAACACTAAACACGACGAAAGTTTATCAGTTATCACTATTCAAAAGAGATTGTCAGCATATTAGAGGACCTGCGATTAATAGAAAACACTAAACACGTGCAAGTTATTAGTTTTAAAGTAGAGTGTCAGTATATCAGAGGACTTGACATTACGGAAAAGCACCAAATGCAATGGAATTCAGTGCAGAAAATTTACTTTGCCTCTGGCCATCACGGTACGTCAAACCGTCTCGATAATTAAGAACAATTATCGGTTCTGCAATAGGCTCAGAATAGCATACAGTCCCGCGTGGCTTATCTTTAGAATATTTCCTGAATACATTGTGCATGATGGAGCACAAAGAGGCTTCATTGTTTCCATTCAGGTGTCCCAGCGAGAAGTGATTTATCGCAACAAAAGCTTGAATCACAGCATTGCAAAGAACACAGAACTAATTAATGACTGAAGAGAAAATAAAATGTATTTCGCTTATAATCGAGTTATACGATTTGCCATCTGTTAAAAGCATTTTGTAAGGGTTTGTTTGTTACCAATGCAATGCATTAAATACTCAAAATGTTGAATAAGTCAACCATGAAGTTGTATGAATGCCTGAAAAAAAAAAAATCTCAACCATGAAACTGTATTGAAAAAAAAAATACGCATACAAATCATAAGAATAAAGTTGCAATGAAGAGTGAAAAAAAAAGACTGGAACAGTATCAAGAATGAGGTTGCACTGAAAAAAAAATGAAAGAATATTGAGAACATTGCTGTACAGAGAGAGAGAAAAAAAAAAAAAAATCAAGCATAAAGTTATACTGTAGAATAAAAAAAAAAAAAAATGGAATTCAGGCCAGGCCACACAGCCACACACACACACACACACACACACACACATACACACGGTACAAATATTAAGAATGAAGCTGTACGGGAAAAGAAATTAAAAAAAATCACACGAAAAAAAAAAAAAAAGAATCGTGGGGACGCATCACAAGAAGCATACGTAGAGTAAGCAGAGTGTGTGCACTGTGCACCCTCACACTACCATATCGATATCTTTGTGTGCATCATCACAGCAGCACAGCACAGCACGCGTCCATCATCTAGACAGTCTTACACCCTCACATCCCCACAGCCTCACAAATAAACAACCCCATAGCCCCACAGCCCCACAACCCCACAGTTCCACAGCATCACAGCCACACAACCTCACAGTCACAGTTTCTCAGCCCAACAACCCCACAACCTCACAGCTCCACAGCCCCACAGCCTCACAACCCCACAGCCCCACAGCATCACAGCCTTACAGCCTCACAGCATTTCCTTCGTTCTCGTCAAAGTGAATTTCCAGCCACGGGAATTTGGTGTAATTTACTGGTGCTCTGGCCACCCTCGCTGTCTACACTTAGCGCAAATAAACACTGAGATCCAATCCCGCACTGTCTCTGCCACTATGTCAGTACACTCTCACTCATTCCATTAGCTATACTCGTGTTTCCGTGTTTTTGCAGTTCGTGGTTGTCACACTTTTGATCAACTACAGCACTGTCCGACTTCCTCCTATCATGAACGATTCTTTCCGATATCTAAGCTCTTTCCTCCTCGGAAAATAAAATAAAATACAGTAAAATAAAATAAATAAGTTATTGAGGGAAAAGAAAGAAAAAGATAGATACTAGTAGTCATATTTTCTGTAGAGCTGCATCAATGTTTAACAAGTTTGTAACGCACTAAGACAGTACAGTTCCCATATTGACAGCATAGCATACTAAAACATGAAATGCATCAAAGCACTGCTGGTTCGTTATTTTGATGAAGATACAATACTGATTATAATATTTGTATCTCATTTTCTTATAAATTTTAAATATTATAAACTCACACAAATACTGACTAAGAATTTCAGTGACCTAGAATTGTTATTTATTTTATTTCGCTTCTATGACCATAAATCAATTATTATCAGAAGATGAGTATGAAGATTTCCCAAGAATTAAATTAACCAGTGTTATATATATATATATATATATATATATATATATATATATATATATATATATATATATATATATATATATATATATATATATATATATATATATATATATATATATATATATATATATATATATATATATATATATATATATATATATATATATATACCTTTTTATGCCATATTTTTTTTCATTAAGTGATTTTCATCTCTATATACTTTATTTATTTATTTATTTACTTATTCATTTATTTGTGTACCTGTACTTATTCATATATTCATTAATTTTGTTATCTATTTACTTATTTATCCATATATCAATTTATTTATGTTTTTATTTTTTTATTTATTTAGTTCTTATTCTTAATTTTCCTTTTTATTTGTTTTATTAATCTTATCTATTTACTGATGTTTTCATTTATTTTTTTTATTTATTATTTATTCATTTATTTATTATTTAGTTTTATTTCTATTAATTCATTTCATTTTTACCTTTTTCCTTGGCGTGTACACATAAGTACAGAAGCATTACCATGAGGAAGCAAAGCAGTCATTACATGTATAAACGCCCCACGGAAGTTTACCTTTGTCAACCAAAATTTAATTAATCACTACAGGACACACATGAGACGGAGACTGATGTATATTGGCCCGCATATTGAAACTCTCTCATAAGGACCGTTTTCAAAGCCTGGGCAGGTGATTACGTGAAATGTTATGGGTGTTGTTCTATTGATGATGCATAGCCCTTGTTCAACAATCCTGAAAACTGACTTGAAAACCGCAACTACTTCCACTGAAGTCAGTTAAACCATCTCTAAAGTCATTAACCACCCCCATGTGTCAACAGAATTATTAAGACACCCTTGAAACTCCCAACAACTTCTACAAGAGTCTTTCAAACTATCACTGGAATTATTACGTATGAATGATTTCCACTAAAGCCTGTTAAATTATTATTACTGTGAATATTTAAACGCCCTAGAAAACCCAAACTACTACTACTAGAGCCTCCAGAACTATCACATGAACAGTTACTGAGAGACCCTTGAAAAACCCAACAACTTTCACTAGAGCCTGTTAAACTACGCCTAAAACCACTACAACATCCTCAAAACTCTAACACCTTCCAGTAGAGCCTCCAAAAAAAAAAAAACTTGATTAGAGCATGTTAAACTATCACTAGAAGCATAAAAATACTCTTGAAAACTATAACAACTGTCACAGGAATTATTAACACATTCTTCAAAACCCCAATAGGCTTCAATAAAATCTAGAATTGTGAAAACGCCCTTCAAAATCACAACAAATACAAATAAAACCCTAGAATTATCCCTAGAATTGTGAACACACCCTGAAAAACCCGAATAAGCTCCTCTGTAGCAAACTATCTGTAGAATTATGAACACATTCTTGAAACTCCAAACAACGTCCATCACAGCCTGTTAAAAGTGGACGAGATAAGACGCCGAAACGTTTCAGAATGCGGTCCCTTGCTCCTTATCCCGACAATCCGCGGCACTTTCACTCCTAAGCTCGCCCCCTTTGCCAGTCTCCTAATTCACAATTCACCACGGTACTTTGGTTCTCCTTAATGGCCCCTGCTCTGTACCAAAGGCTTCGTGTGTGTGTGTGTATGTGTGTGTCCTGCCAAACTCACGAAAACCAGCAGACTGTAGATTTGCGTGTGGAATATTTTTGCTGGGAGGAAAAATTAATGATGAATGAGCTGGAGTGAGAATGGTCCACTGATCGCTGCTCCAGAAGATTTATTGATGGCTGATCCTCCTCCTCTTTATCCTTCATCTCCTGCTCTTCTTGTTTCTGTTTCTACTCCATGTTTCTCCTCCGCCTGCTCCTCTTCCTTTTCCTCTTTCTTTTTCCCTTCCATCTCCATCTCATCCCCTCCACCTCCTCTTGCTACTTCAACTATTACTACTAGCAACACCAGCAGCAGCAGTAGTAGTAATAATAATCATAATATATACACTCTCACCACCGCCACCACCACCACCACCACCACCATACCAAGTATTGCATTTTCCCCTTTACTCTATCAACCGATTCCAAAGTCCGTCACGAGCTGGAATGGGAAGGAAAGGCGGGATTGCAGCGGTCCGTGTGCGTGTCGCGGAGATTATTGCAGGTGCTGATGGCGGCATAAAGATCGCTGTTTTTATTCACGGCACCGGTTTAAAATGCATTTACACTCATGGTCAGAAATAGAGCCTTCTGCATTGAGGACATATGGTAAAACACTTCTGCGCTGCATCTCCACTACGTTCAGAAGACTCTAGTTAAGTGATACTGATTTTTAAGTTTGTTTCATTGTTCTAGTGACAAATTAATAAGATTCCTTCATTATGAACAGGAGAAACACTCTCGAGAACACGGCTAATTTTCTCTATGGCCTTTGAAAATAGTGGTGGTGAGGGAGCAAAGCATTTCTGAATACGGACAACGACTACATTCTGAAACACTTCTGTTTGCATCCCAACTACTTTCAAAAGGCCCCAGCGGAAGTTACACCGATTTTTAAGAGTGTTTTTATGTTTCTAGTGACAGATTAATAAGATTTATACATTATGAAAAGGAGAAAGACACGAGATCCCGGCTAATTATCTCCGTGGGCTTTGAAAATAATCGTGGTGGGAGAGCAAAGCGTTTATGAATATAGACATTACTTTTCACTGATATGCTAAGAATGTATTAATTAACCCTTTTACTGCTAAGACTGACCTTACTCAATATTCACC
Source organism: Scylla paramamosain (assembly GCF_035594125.1). Classification (NCBI taxonomy): domain Eukaryota; kingdom Metazoa; phylum Arthropoda; class Malacostraca; order Decapoda; family Portunidae; genus Scylla; species Scylla paramamosain. Next base: position 1,592,114 of record NC_087168.1, read on the forward strand.
GTAATATTTGAGCAGACTCACAGAATAAGAGAAAAGAAGGTTTATTCTCTCTTTCCTACAATACGGCTAATGAGAAAATAAATCTAATAAAATCAATTTAAGTATTTGTGTGATTAAAAAGGGTTCACAGTTAATAGATTTTATAAGGACTTCAGCACAATCAGTATCCTTCTGTATTTATGCCCACTTTACCCACTTTCCCTCAGCCTCAAGTCGTCTGATCTGCTGGAAATCTTTTAAGTATTAGGTTTTGTAAGGGCTTAAGTACAATCAAAAACCTTCTGAATTTGTTTCCACTCTGAATTACCTTTTCCCTCAATCTCCAGTATGATCTGCTGAAAATTTACTAACTCGTGTTTTCTAAGATCGTCAGTACAGAGGACGCAAGGCTGAGACAGGTCTCGTCTCAACTACGTTTAACAGGATTTAGTGGAAGTTACATTTAGTGAAAGTTATTGAGATTTTCAGGGGTGTCTTCGGGATTCTGATGATAGTTTAATGAAGATCCTGCATCATCAGTGAAGAACAATATTATAAGAACCCGACTGATCATCTACGTGGTCTTTTAGAATAGTCCTTACGGAAGTCACAAGTGTTTAAGAATGAGAGTATAAACACAGTGGAAGTAAGTGTTGTGTGCTATTCAGTTATTAGCCACATTTCAGTGTCTTGATTATTTAAACAAACTATAGAGAATGTTTTCGTGATTCCATTCTAACAAGGATTCAGTATCACCAATAGAGGAAAGACATCATTAGAGCCGAACTAACTATCTCAAAGGTAGAAAGAAATACAGAAGCAGGTGGTGAGTTTTAGAGTTTACCATAAAATGAATGAAAGGTTGAGAATCCTGGTTAACTCTTGCATTAGGGAAACAGACAGAATAGGGGCGAGAGAAAGTAGAAAACGTACCCTAATATAACCTAATTTATCATAGCGAGTAATAATTTTTGTTAAGAAATCTAGTGAGAGGATCAAGATTATTGCATTTCTTATTTTTCTTTTTGTACCTTGGTAGTGGGTGAGAGTGGAGAGCCTAGGAGCGAAACTAAAACTGGAATCATGTACTGGAACAGGAGGTGGACAGTGGACGCGTGAAGGGCAGAAAGCGAAGTGAGATGCAGGAGGTGCAACGTGATAAAGGTGAGGTTTGAGAGGCAGGAGGAGGAGGAGGAGGAGGAAGGGGACAGTGTGAGTGACGCCTGACGCTTCTATCAAAATTCCACTGAAGTGAATTCCAGCCACGAACTTTTCCTCTCATGAATTTTTTTCCTATAAAACTTTCCCTGTGATTAATTACTCCGACATAATTGAATTTAATCTTATCCATCTTAACTTTACTTAGTCTTGCATAACTTATTCTTACATAACTTAACCTAGTATTGCATCATTTTCCGTAGTTAATCTAGTATGACCTTAAACTTACCTAACTTAACATGATCAAGCATATCTTAACCTTATCTAATTTAACCTAGTTTAACGTAACAATCTATCCTAACTTAAAGTTACCTAAACTAAACTGACAAAATCTTATCTACCTAATTTAATAAAAAAACAAATCATCCTTACCTAACCTAACTATGAGCTTAAACTTGCCCCAGCATAACCTAACTTAACTTAACCTGGCTCAGCCTTGCCTAACTGAACTGAACTTAACCTTACCAAACATGACAACAATATTCAGCATAATCTAATGTAAATTAGTTATAACTAACCTAACCATATCAAACTTAACTTCTAACAACTTTAAACAACCTCACCTAAACTAAACTAACTTAACATTGCATAATATAACCAAGCTTCAACACTCCTTATCTTACTTAACCTAACCTAACCTAACAATCTGTAAGGGTGGATAATTATTTTTGTAAAAACCTTACTACTGGATCTTTTTTTTTTTTTTATGAAACTAATCCCGGGAAGACTCACACAATACGTCACTACACACAGATAAGGTTCACCGAGTCCAGCTAGGAATAACGTGCACTAGTATCTACTCTGGATGTGAAAATGTTGATAAGACTGTCTGCGTGGAAGCATTTCTGTGTTGGGATTTTGTCACGCACTCAGCAGGAACATAAAAAAACTCGTAAAGAATATTTTTGCGAGGCGAGAGAGAGAGAGAGAGAGAGAGAGAGAGAGAGAGAGAGAGAGAGAGAGAGAGAGAGAGAGAGAGAGAGAGAGAGAGCAACAAACAGACAACAAAAAGACAGATAACAGGAAAAGAGAATCACACACACACACACACGCACACACACACAAAGAAAGAATGGAGTGAGAGAAAATAGTTCCAGTTTGGTGCTATTAAGCTTTTGTTTGCATATTATTTGTGTGTCATTCATCTATATGTGTGTGTGTGTGTGTGTGTGTGTGTGTGTGTGTGTGTGTGTGCCTGCCTTCCTATCTGCATCCCTGTCACCTAACCTGCCTGCCTCCATTCCCCCCCCCCCTCTCTCTCTCTCTCTCTCTCTCTCTCTCTCTCTCTCTCTCTCTCTCTCTCTCTCTCTCTCTCTCTCTCTCTCTCTCTCTCTCTCCCAGTTCACGCCCGGTCCCCGCCATTAGGCTTCTTTTAGCACCGTACGTGTCCAGCACCACTACACACTGCTTCCCTTCACGCGGCTCGGGGAGCGCCGTAATAAGCCAACCAGATGAGTTTCCATGGATCTCTCCCCTCTTGTCTCGACTGCAATTAACAGGCTCTCGTGGAAGTAATTGGGGTTTTCAAGGGTGTTTTCATGATTCAGATGATGGTTTGTAAAAGGTTTCTGCATCGTTAATAAGAAAAATTGTTCAGATTCTGCATCATAAATAGGAAAAATGGTGATAAGATTTTCTGAAACGTTCCCGACTGTCTTTTAACAGGGTCTGGTGGAAGTAACTGGTGTTTTCAAGGGTGTTTTCATGATTCTGTGATTTTGGCAAGAATTTTGCATTGCTAATATAAAAAATTGTTCAGATTCTGCATCATCAAGAGGAAAAACTGATATGAAGACATTATCAAACGTTTTCAACAGTTTTTGAACAGGCTCTATTGGAAATGACTGGGAGACTTTCAAAGGTGTTTTCATGACTTTGGTGATGGTTTGGAGAGGATTATGCATTTTTAATTAGGAAAATTGTCAAGATTGTGCATCATCAGTAGGAAATTGACATTCTCAAACATTTTTTTTTATTATCTCTTATCAGCTCCAGTGAAAATAACTAAGGTTTTTCCAGGATTTTTTTTTCATTTATATGATTTTAGTGATGATTTGACAAATGTTTTGCATCGCCAAAAAAAGAAAAATTAGCTCGATTCTACATCCTCATCATAAGAAGGCATCCTCAAGTGCCTTCGACTATCTCTTAATAAGTTGCAGTGGAAATAATTGGAATTTTCAAAAGTGTTTTCATGAATCTGGTGAGGGTTTATCAGTTTTTCTATATTGCCAATAGGAAATATTGATAAGATTCTGGATCACTAATAGGAAAAACAGCGATAATAGGACATTGTTAAATGTTTCAGCCTCTTACGTCGACAGTTTTTAAGACTCTTGTAAAAGTTTTCAATTTTTTATTTATATGATTCTAGTGATAGGTCAATAGGGAAAGAACTTATAAGGACACGATTAATCATCTTTGTGGCCTTTAAAGATAGTTTTGATGAGAGACAAGAGTATAGCGTCTCAGAATACTGGTGGCAGTGGTTTGAAAGATAAAATACAAGAGCAAAGCGTCTCAGAATACTGGTGGCAGTGGTTTGAAAATTGTGCTTTTATGTGTACTTCAACGAGGCAGCCCATAATTATTAAACATCTCGATGTCTTATCTCGACTACTTTAGGCAGACTTCTGTGGAAAGTACCGCAGCCTGAAAGAATGTTTTCATAATTCTATTGATGGTTTAACAGAACTCTGCATCAACAACAGTAAAAAGAGTTTTTAAAAAATATCAAGACACGACCGTAGAACTCTGCCTGCTTCTGTATTTCCTTCTATCTTTGACGTCAACGGTTTAAAGAATCCTTTATAGTCTTGATTAATATGTTTTTACTGTATTTTACTGGAACCGGAACCTTCAATTAATCTTTCTTTAACAGCTTTTTTGTTGCCTTAGGCCAGAACCCATCTTTTATATATATATATATATATATATATATATATATATATATATATATATATATATATATATATATATATATATATATATATATATATATATATATATATATATATATATATATAAAGAACAAAGCGTTTCAAAATACTGGTCGTAATGTATTTAAAAAGTTGAGATGACACTCATACTGACTTGGTTCTGATGAGATAAGAGAACAAAGCGTTTCAAAATACGGATGTTAATGCGTTTAAAAAGTTGAGATGACACCTGCACTGGCACCAAAGACTTAATACTTTTCGTGGCACGCTTATGCGCCGCACCCGGACTATGTATTTTCAATAGGCTGTGGTTGAAGTTCCACGGGTTTTTAAGTGTTGTTTTTTACAGTTCTAGTGACAGATTGATACGACGTCTACATTATTAACAGGGAAAACATTCATGAAAACCCAGCTAATCATCTCTGTGGCCTTTAAAAACAGTCGTGATGAGAAAGCAAAGTGTTTCAGAATAGGGGCCTTGGTACTTTCCTGACACAATGGCTAGCCGCCCCACGCTGCGGGCCACAAATGGGGAGCGAGAGGACAGGCGGGTTGGGCGGGTTGGGCGGGGTCGAGTGCCGTCCCTCTCAGGCCTCCTCGTATCGATTAGGAACACGCCACTAATCCCCGCGGGCAGTTTCCCCCTGTGAGGGCCGTGAGAAGAGGGCGGCTGGGGGTAAAACCTGCTGACTTTTAAAACGGCGATCCAGCAAACTTTGTTAATTCTGACTGATGTGATGTGTTGTGAGTAATGAGTTGTGTGTTTTATTGTTTCAGGGGCGCGAGTTTGTTGTGTCTTGGTATTGTCTCGTACTAGTGCTGAAGTTTTTAAGATATGGTAGACGTATTGCTCTGAATATTAACAGGTTTTCACGTTTTTTTTTTTTTTTTTTTTTTAGTATTCGTGGATATTCACTATTTTAGGGGGAACTTCCAGGGATTTTTTTTTTTTTTTTTTTTGTATTCAAGGGATACTTTCGAATTAATTTGAGTAGGCACGTGTTGGTTCGGAATATTCGAGGGCTATGTCTTGCAGTATTACAGGCATATTCATGTATTTCTTAGGGTATTCATTTTATTTGGGGTATTCACAAACTTCCTGGGATATTCAAGACATATTTGCGTATTCATTGGGATATTTGAGGAATATTCACATGTTTGGGAAATATTTGAGAGATATTCTTGTATTTCTGAAAATATTCACAAATATCCTGGGATATTTGCGCATTTCTCGGGCTTAAATAAGATTTAAATATATTTTCTGGAATATTCGAAGGATTTTCACGTATTTTTTAGGGGGATATTCGCGTATGTCTAGGGATATTAGATGGATGTTAACATATTATAAGAATATTCATATTTTTGGGAGATATTTGAGATATATCCATGGGCTTAAACCACTGTTATCTCCCACTGTAGCAAAAGTTCTTCTACTACAGGACATGCATCTCTTGTATTACTCCAGTAGGTCCTCAGGGTTACGTTGTCTGTCACGCACAATAGCAAACCCCGAACTGATGTCAATATGAACACTCTCTGATGTCTGGAGCGTCACGAGGCCTTATCAATATCCAGGAGAGGCTAGCTGTTACTGGTATTTCTCAGATCATGTCAACATTTTTTTTTCTTTTCTTTTCTCATTTTTTTTTCTTCTTTTTCTATTTTTCTTTTCTTCTTTTCTTTCTTTTTTTCTTTTCTTCTTTTTCTTCTTTTTCTTTCTTTTATTTTCTTTTCTTTTTTCTTTCTTTTTTCTTTTTCTTCTCTTTTTTTTCTTTTTCTTTTCCTCTTTTCTTTTTTTTCTTTTTTTCTTCTTTTCTACTCCTTCTTCTTCTGCTACTTTTCTTTTCCATTTCTGTTTTCATCATCATCTTCTCGTTTTTCTTTTTCAGCGTCTTAAAGCTCACTGGAAGACAAAGGCTTCCCAAAATCTTCTCCACTCATCTCCGTCACCTCTTCAGCATTTTTTTTTTTTTTTCCGGCCACCCAAGCAAAATTCCTTATCTCTGAAACTCTGGAATTCTGCCTGATTTTGTTTTCCTCCTACCTGTGACTTGGATTATTATTTCGAGCAAGCAGGACGAGTACACTTCTCGCACAAAAAAAAAAAAAAAAACTCGATTAGAATCTATTTCGAAAACGACATATGAATGTGCTTCTTTTTCACCTTTTGGCCAATCTTCTCTACTCGTGAAAATAAGGAAAAATAGATCAGAAAATCCTATTCTACATTTCGAATTTAGACCTAAGATGGAAACTTTTTTTCGTAATCTCTTAAGTTAAGCCTAACGATCTATTATACTACTTTTTTATTTCCTTGATTACTGGGTTTTGTATAATGCACATGTATAATACACATTGTCAAGTCTCAACTTATAATTTTGGTTGATTACCATGTGTTTTCTATATCTATGTTATTGAAGTTATTGAAGTAATGTAGTATACTGATACTTTAAAGTAATGTTGTGTATTGATAATTTGCATATACATAATTTTCGTCTTGTTTCTCAGTTACCATGAATCACAGATTTTGTTTTCATGTATATAAGACATCACGTTTACTTTCCTAACATCCCTTGCTTTGAATCTTGATAGTGTAGTTTCTTATACACAGCATTCTAAGAGCCAACAGGTCTGCTAGTCTGTCCTTCCTTTGTTTTCTTTATGATTAAGAATGCATTAATCTACTAAACACCTGTCTTCAAGTTTGAATATTCGTTCTTTCTTTGTGCTTGTTTCAGCATTAAGAGACACATTAATTTATATCTACAAATTTTCCTGTTTATTTTTACTTTGTTTTCTTGAGTACTAAAATTTGCATTGATCTACTTAACATCAGTATTTCAAGTGGCCGTGTTCTTCACTTCTGCTTTATCGTGTAATGGATAATAAATATAAAAATCTACTAAACACCCACATTAAGAGTTTCTGAGATCATTTACATATAAACCATTGTCATGTGGGAATTCTGTATTCACACATAGTATTAGTATTCCTACGAGCGAACACTGTACGTAGAATGTGACACTGTTTGACTTTTGCTATCTTGTACAGATACAGTTAAGTATGCGGCTTATAGCTTATATTTGATCTTGCATTTTCAGTTACTAATGTATTTAAGTGTGCGACAGATATATATATATATATATATATATATATATATATATATATATATATATATATATATATATATATATATATATATATATATATATATATATATATATATATATATAAAATCGAATTAATTTCGCCATTATTCCCTATATGAATTCACCTCTTTCGTTAATATTATCAAATATTATTTTTATGATAAGTACTCTTCCAATCATAGTTATCATTCCTACAAAGAGTCTGAAGCATATCTGAATCTTTTTTTTTTTCATCCATATCACCATTATTTCCTGCAGGCAATCAACTTTTTTTGTGTGTAAGCAAGGATTGTTTTTACCATTAACTTCTGGTCTGTCAATAGCAATCAGTTTGAAAGAGTCTGAAAGATATCTAAAAAAAAAAAAGTAAAAGATTATAAATCACTAAACAATTATCGTCATAAAATCAGATTTTCTTTTTTAGATGCATTTTTTTTTTTTTTTTTTTTTGGAGAATGCTATTTTGTCAATTGTCATCAGTCCGCTCAAGATTCTGAAAGATATCTGAAAAAAATTCTTTGTTCCATTTTATCAATATTCCCTGCATGAAATAACTTGTTTTGCTAATATCAGCAAGTATTATTTTTATGACAACCGCGGTTCTTCCAATAGCCATCAGTCAGAGTTAAAGGGTCTGAAATATATATGAAAAATAAATAAATGAATAAAATAAATAAATAATTTCGCCAATATTTCGTATATGATACCAGCTATTTTTTTTTTTTCAACATGACTAAATATTGTTTAATGATAACTGCTATTCTGTCAAAAGCCATCAGCCGTTTCAAGAGTGCGAAAGATATCTAAAACAAATCTTTCATTCATTTCAACATTATTTTCTGCATGAAATCACATTTTATTTGCAATATCACAAAATATTCTTTTTTTCTTTATGATAACGGCTATTTTGTCAACAGCCGTCAGTACTTTCAAGAGTCTGAAAGACATCTGAAAAAAAAAATTTTAATCTAATTCACCCTTACTCCCATTCATGAAACCAGCTTTTTTTTTTTTAACATGAATAAATCTGTTTAACAATAGCTCCTGTTCAGTCAGTAGGCATCGGTCTGAAAGATATCGGAAAAAATCCACTTCACCATTTTTTCCCTGCATGGCATCACTTCTTTTGCCAACATTAGCAAGTAGTGTCTTCATGATCATTTCTTTTTCTTTTTTTTAATAGCCACCAGTACTATGAAAAGTTTGAAAAGTATCTGCAAAACTAATCCATTTCATCATTATTTCCGGGATGAAGTCAGCTCTTTTCGCAATATGATCAAGTAATTTTCTTAAGACAACTGCTTGTTTTCCAAAAGCCGTCAGTCCCTCGAAGAATCTCTGCCGGAAGCTCATCACCGCTGCCAACAAATAGCACGTGAGAAAACGGATTGATTGCTTCTGAGCGTGGCGCCGCGGCCTCGTTCTCGAATTGCTCTGGTAGTAATGTATTGTTGTGAATTGATGACACTCACGCTGAAATTATTCCTCTGTGTTAGTCATTGTGCATGTCCGGCCGCCAGACTTCAAGCAGAGAAGAGAGAGAGAGAGAGAGAGAGAGAGAGAGAGAGAGAGAGAGAGAGAGAGAGAGAGAGAGAGAGAGAGAGAGAGAGAGAGAGAGAGAGAGAGAGAGAGAGAGAGAGAGAGAGAGAGGTGTGTGTGTGTGTGTGTGTGTCCTTGACGTTGACAAAGGCCAACAGCTCCTGAGATATGAAAGTTTCCGTGTGTCAATAAGTGACCAAGAAAGAAAAGACATAAACGGAATCCCTTGACCGTTAATGACAACTTGACAACATTTCTTCATTGAATTAACACTGAACGATATTACCGAGGGTAACAAAAACACAGGCATGAAGAGATTTGAAATATTCGATGTCCTTCCTTTAACCTTACGAAATTATACTATAAACTTGGACTAGATTATTTCATTAAGCGTGTGGAGAAGCTATATCAGTCAGGTGGTTAACAGAGTTGGTCAGAATGTTATATTTTTTTATCCCATGTCCGTGGAACGATGGTGTCTCTGAGCGTTACAAAAATACATATTCTCGCTGCCTCGGGAGAAGACGGAGCAGAGATGCTTTCCTCTCCACCGCGGAAGTGTAACCAGATATTCCTTCCAGGTTTTCATGTAAGGGCTTCTCCTTGGAAACATCAAACTGCTGCCAACAAACACTTTCAGTATTCAGATAAGAAAATGTTCAGTTCTTAGATTTCAGAGGTTTGCAAGCATTGATTTTGTATGTAAGTTACTTGAAGTATTTTCAGTAACGATTTTATAAAACACGTTGCGTTGTGATGGTTACACCATTACAGTTTTCGATGTTCCTTTGTGTGTGTGTGTGTGTGTGTGTGTGTGTGTGTGTGTGTGTGTGTGTGTGTGTGTGTGTGTGTGTTACTTCCTTGTTTAGATTCGCCTGCTATCCTGACCATGAACAAAGAACACGCAGTCAATGACGAACAAACAAGACTCCAGAACAAAGCATACCACATGGGAAAAAAAAATTATTGCACAACCGAAACTATAAGATGCATCTTATTTTATCTCCCTAAGTTTTTGAAATTTACAACCAGCGATTTAGATAAGCAAACCAGTTACTCTTCTGGGGGTAACATCCATTACATTCGCCCAGTATTTATGTCCCCCACTAAATTGTGTCTTTTGTGACTGTTCTCTGGGCGGCGGTGGCCCGGCGGTGAACCGGTGGTCAGCGCGTACAGTGTACCGGATGACCGAGCTCGAATTCCGTCGAAAAGTGGCGATCGTTCGGTGATGCTGGAGTGACTATGACCATGTTCTGAATCGCTTCCATTACATTCACGTGTTTTTAAGGAGTTTTTATAGTTCGTGGCAAATTAACAAAATTTCTATATCATTAACAAGAGAAACACTCTGTAGCCTTTGAAAATAGTTGAGGTGAGAGAGCAAAACGTTTCAGTATAGAGGTCTAAGGATAATATACATGCTTGCCTTCAAGTGTATGAGCCTCCACAAGCAACAGGTGCCGGCGCCACCACTGACAAGAGCCAACCATCCAAATCAAGTCTAATTATCCAAACCACTGGAAACATTGCCAAAGAACAATACAGGCCCGAGATGCATGATAATGTGTTCACCAGAAAGTCTGCATTTTACATTTTTTTTTTTATTGCTCCTCTGTCCGTGAATGTCGCATACCACAAGCACTTAATTGGGTGTCTCTCTTGTTTCAACTAGTGCACATTCAATTGTCCACATAGTGAAGATGAAACACAGATAGCATGCAATATTGTTCACGAAGCAGTCAATGTACGTATAGTGCATAGTGTGGTATTAACTCATTCACTGTTAAATATTTTCTCTCAATCACTTGCAGCCTTTTTGGAAATTTATGTATTGGTCTTAAATGATTCTGTAACTTACAAAAGATAAAATACACCTGCTGTTCTGTCTTTTCTTTTTGTTTGTGTGCGTATGTATAATTTTTACAGAGGACAACAGAGGACAACTATAGCAGAGGACAACTATAGCAGTTAAAGGGTTAATGATATTCCCTCGCCGTTGATTACAACTAAGACGTCAGCTACTGATCTCCCCTCACGTACTGTCACTGCCAAATAAGAAGCAGCTTTGTATCATAACACACTGAGGGATGGTACAAGACGTGAGTTACGAAGATAATTATGCAACATGACTTTCTGACAGTTACTATTATATTTCTTTCATTCAGTAAGTTATGGCAAAACGTAGGTTGTGTCTTTCCTTAAATTAAACCCTTTATGTTATTTTTCCATCTACTTATCATTATTATCACTATATTCCTTTCTTTTATTTTATACCAAGACGTAGGTTGTGCCTTGCCTTACTTTTACTCATCTTTATAACCATTAATTTATCCAACTATTTGCTTTTTATTCTAATTATTTTGTCCATCTATTTACTTATCAACCTACTTATTAGTATTATTGTCGTTATATTCCTTTCGTTCACCAAGCTATGTGCCTTGCCGTATCTTTTATTATCTATGCATCTATTTACTTATCTACCTAGTCGCAAAGGAAATCAACTAGATTTCCTTTGGGGACGATAAGACAATACGTATGAGAGATTCTTCTTCATGGGTACGACTACACACCACTTAATACATTGAAATTCCTGCAGCAGAGAGACAGTAGCTCCACAAATCTGAATCTTCCCGAGGCAGTCACGCAACAGTCCTGATACACTGCCTCAAAACTTTCACCTCGGTAAAGTGTTTTGGTGTATACGCAATGCAACAAGGGCGGGAGGCAGTATCTCGGGTGTTGGGAGAAAGTTGCATGAAAAATTGTTATCATTCTGAGTAGTGAGACAGTCGAGAGTGTGTTTGTAAAGTCTGTGCTTTGGTGTGTGTGTCTTAGAATAATCAGTATGTTGTATTACCAAATATTTTATCCCTTTCCTTTTAGTGAATGAATGGAATAGACTAGGCAATCAAGTTTTTTAACACTGAGTCAATAGAAAGTCTCAAAAGAACATTAGACTAACTTTTTGATAGTAGTGATAGGAGGATGTAGGTAGTTATGTTTTACACAAGGACTGCCACATGTAGGCTTCATGGCTTTCTGCATCTTCCCTTACTTTCTCACAGAATGAGTTTCACTTTATTCAGGGTATTTATTAGATTATTTAATTCAGTTCATTGATCTAATTTTCTTGGTCATTGAATTGATTATCTCTTTATTCATACACTATCATTTTTAAACTCCATTCTGACTAAGAGTAGATGCTTTTATAAAGTTTGGAAATTATTTAGAGAACTTAATATGTTGAAACCATGTGTGTCCGTTTATCACAAGCTTACGTGGACGGGAACTCGACACATAGGTACTGGCTTGCCTTTGAAGGGCTGACAGTGGTTTTGTTCGGTGCTGACAGTGGTTTTGTTCGGTGTATTACGCATCCTGGGGCATCAGACACCTACATGTTTTCCTTTTATGTATGTATTCCTCGTTTAGAGTAATAAATTAGGGATGACGGCTCCTTTGTTCCATGCATGTGTTGGCATCATACATCACTACATAAGTCTTCCTTCTGTCTATGTATGGTTCATCATTCACAATGTTTACCCTGAATACTCCAGTAACAATTCGCTTTTGCAGGAGTTCAGCAAACACCAACCGGCAATATTTACACGCGTATCTGAATATGATGTGCCGCGGCCCACGTTATTTCCTGCCACGCCTTCACTTACTTGGCAAACACTGGGAACACAAGGCAGCAATCTCACCCTGTGAGGCCTTCATTACTCGGAGTACCTTGCGCTTCACATCCTCGCTCTTGTCTTGATCTTCTACTGCCAACATTCTCGAAGCACCGCCAGCCCATAACGCGACCAGAGACTTGGCTGCCTGGCACAGAGACTCGCGTTCCCAGAAGCATCAGTGTCTTGTCTCGATTACATTTGGCAGGCTATTGTGGAAATGAATGGAGAATTTTCGTAGGTGTGATTCAAGGATCGTTTAACTTTTTCAGTACCACGGTATATATTTAATTTCACTGTAGGTGTCAACAGAGGATTTTATCAATTTAAGGATGTTACTTTTGGTATAAGCCATCGGAAAGTTTTCGAAGGATGTGATTCCAATGATAGTTTGACCCTTTCAATACCACGACATTGGTTTAACTTTATTCCAGGTGTCAATAGAGGATTTATCAAGGTTTTATCAAGTTAAGGATGTTACTTTTTGTTATCAAGGAGTCTGTGGTGGAAGCTCTTGCAGCGTTTTTAAAGGGTGTGGTGTCAGTGACAATTTGACTCTTTCAGTACTACAGCATAGGTTTCACTATATTCTAGGTGTCATAGGAAGGTTTTATCAAGTTAAGAATTATATTTTCTGTTCATAAGCAGTTATAAATCATCTAGTTGCTCATTGTACCTCCTCTATTATGAGAAATAGTCATGCTTTATTTACTTATTATGCACTAGTAAGTGATTATCTGCAATACTGAATGAATTAACATGAATTCTGCATCACTAATGATTAAAAATTTAGGAGGGGTAAATGAATGGAAAACTCAGAAATCAGGTTGTTAGTACTGAATCATTAGGGAGCTTTAAAAAAAATTATCAGCCAAATTTATGAATGACGATGATACGTGGCAGGTATGCTTCGTACAGGGACTGCCACGTGTAGTCCTGATGGCGTCTTGCAGTTTCCCTTACTTTATGTTCTTATGTAATGGGAAGAAACACCAATGAAAGAACGGCTAAACTTCCCTTTGGCCGTTGAAAATAGATCTTATGAGAACCTAAAGCATCTCAACACACAGTTAAGAATATTGCTGTGCAGGACTTGAAAGAACGTTATAATTACACCCACACTTCCTTGCCGCAGTGGGGAGACTTGGGCAGACTTGAGTGTCATTCCACGCTAAGCTAGACAAGAACAGCTGTAGTAGGCGTGTCCACTGAGAGGCATAGGGCTAAATGGGCTCCAGCCAAGACGTCCTGAGCTGGCGCGGCGTGTTATCTACTTAACTTCCGCATTACCATTAGTAGAGGCCCTAGTCTGGAGGGAACGCTAGAGTTGACGGTGGTGGTAGTGGTGTTGGTGATGGTGGTGGTGGTGGTAGTGAAGATGATGATAGGCTCGGGTAAAAATTATTCTTCCAAATCCATGAGTGACTGGTGAAAGTTTGACTTGACTCTGGTGGTGATGATGATAATGGTGATGGTGATGATGATGATGATGATGATGATGATGATGATGATGATGATGATGATGATGATGATGATGGTGATGACGACGACGACTTTCTCAGGAACAGTGAAGTAAATGGTGCACGGACTGTATTCTTTTTCCTTTCTTTTTTTTTTATTCTTGTTTCTTTCTTTGCCTGTATGGGAGCGGCAAACTTAGTTGAGTTTTACTTATTTATATGTCAATTTGCTTTGACCAATATCCTTTACATAAAAAAAAGAAAACAAAAGCAGTAATACCATCTCCACTACAAGCTGCCCAGTCAAGACCCATCATCACGCAATCTTCGAAGCATTTCACCACGCCAATGAACTCTTTTACGGGAACATATTAGAATTACATTATTTTATCTCCCTAAGAAGGTTCTGCAACATACCACACACATGGCAGGTGGGTACAGGAATAGACGTTTCATACAAGGATTGCCACGAGTAGGCCTGATGGCTTTTCGCTGCTTCCCTCATGTTCTTACGTAACAGGGGATTCGTCTACGTAAATATGAAGATCTACGATGTTGGCACGGTGTTTTCCGACCATGAAATTTGTATACATTTTAACATTTATTACAGCCGGGCAATTTTTACTATGAAATTTACTATATTTTAGGTATTAATTTTTTTAGTGGTATAGATTTGTAGATTTGTAGCGTAGAAGAGAGCAGAAAAAAAAACTCTTATTCTTTTTCTTACGTGTATCATGCAAACGATTTGCTATGTATGATAAATTTTAATCCACTTATCTTGGTACTGTAGTCACTTGCATACATTTCCAGCATACACTTTAATAGATTAATCCTCTATTCTACTACTTTTTTTTTTTTTTTTTTTTTTTTAGATTTGTTTGTCATGGAGACCTTACGTATATTCCAGTGTTGTGAATGTTAACTTCAAATCCATTAATTGTAACCTTACAGTGTCTTACGTAGATTTAGAGCAAAGAATAGGGATAATTAACTTTATATTCTATTTTTTTTTCTATAAGTGTGTTATGCCAATTCTATTTTTCATGGATATCAATGTTAACAAAAAAAACGACCATAGCAATAAAATATCAAACCGAAACTGGACCATGTGAGAGGTTTTGTGGGTTTTAATATTGATTCCTCCGTCAAACAGATTGAGTCTTCTTTGTATTAATAAAAAAAATCATCGAGAAAAAAGAACTAGTACAATGGTAGAAATTCTTGGATTATTTGTTCTCTCGTTTGTATCTCTCTCTCTCTCTCTCTCTCTCTCTCTCTCTCTCTCTCTCTCTCTCTCTCTCTCTCTCTCTCTCTCTCTCTCTCTCTCTCTCTCTCTCTCTATCTATCTATCAATCATAAATATCAATAAAATCATCTATCTTTCTGTCTGTCTATCCACCAACCTATCAATCTATCCATCTAACTATCCACCAATCCATCTCTATCATTCTATCTATTTATTTGTTTATCTATCTACCTATCTATCTATTTCCATCTATCTATCTATCAGTGTATTAAGTGATGGAAGTAAATTAACACAGAATAACTCATCCAATAAGTATTTTCAAGATTCTAAATTATGTTACTTCCACTTAGCAGAAATAAGATTGTGTTCCTCTACTTCATTGCATTCCATCACATCTTATTCTTTCTTTTATGGATTAATTTCTTTCACCTTTTCTCCCTTCTTGTTTTCCTTCTTGTTCTTTCTTCAAATTCTTTATTCTCTTTTTTTCTGCTACTTCTATTTATACTTCTACTTCCCTCTTCTCCTTCTCCTCGTCCTCCTCCTCCTCTTCTTCCTCCTCCTCCTTATCATCATCATCATCATCATTTTTATATTTTATTCTTTTTTTCTTTTTCTTTTTTCTCTTCCTATTTCTTTTTCTTTTTCTTCTTCGTTAAGGTGTTCTTCTGTCCTCCAATTTTCGCTCTTGGTCTTTTTTTCTTTCCTTCTCTCTTTCTTTCTTTATTACTTTACGTTTTCTATTTCTTTTTTTATGTTTTTTTTACTTTTTTTTCTTTTCTCTTTTTCCTTTCTTTTCCTTTTTTCTTTCTCTTGTTCCGTCTTTCCTTAAATTTTCTTCCATTTTCTTGATTTTTCTCCTTCTCAACCTTTCCTCTTCCTTCTCCTCCTATTTTTTGCACCCCCTCCTCTTTTTCCACCTCCAACACCTCCTCTTGCTTCTCCTTTTCTTCCTCATTCCCTTTCTCCTCCACCCCCACCACCACCACCACCACCACCACCACCTCCTCCTTCTTCTTATATATATATTTTTTTCTATCATGTTCCTTCATTTCTTTTGCTTCTCTCTTCACCTGCAATTCTAATTCTATGCAAACACTCTTAATGAATTGCCAACGAAAACTTTTCTTTCTAGTCTCTTCACAAGTCATTAAGGTTTTTTTTAATCTCTCTTCAACTTCTATATTTTATGTATATCATGTATTTTCTTTTTCTGTGCGTGGGAGGGTGCTGTGTGTGTGTGTGTGTGTGTGTGTGTGTGTGTGTGTGTGTGTGTGTGTGTGTGTGTGTGTGTGTGTGTGTGTGTGTGGGTGGGTGAGTGAGTGGGTGAAGGTCTCTCTCTCTCTCTCTCTCTCTCTCTCTCTCTCTCTCTCTCTCTCTCTCTCTCTCTCTCTCTCATTACCCATTCATAAATTCACACACAAATTAATTAATCTATTATTTAACCTATTTCAACACAGGAGGCAATCAGACGAAGGCCGCAAACAGAATTATAGAAAAGGAACCCACTTGATCACCTTCCCCTGACAAGCAGACAGCTTAAGTGTTTCAAGGAGAGTGAGAGTAAAGACCGTTTCTTGCTAGAGCTGTTTAATTATCCTCTCTTGAATACTTCAGGCCACAGGTGGAGATATAAAGTGTGATAAATTGATGGATAATTAAATATGCTGCATTATTTAGGATATTAGGAGGATTTTTTGGTTAGAGATGGAACGATAGTGTGATAGATAGATATATAGATATGCGGCGTTTTTTTTTTTTTTTTTTTTATCATGGGAAGGGATTAGGGATTGATGATAGCACTTAAAATCCTTGGAAAAATAGATCGGAGCATTAGAATATAAGACAATAAGGGAAGCTGCAAAACGTCATCAGGTCTACATCCTTCATAACACATGCCTTCCTATTTCCGCTTCTCATTCTCATCCATAAGTTTTCGTCCAGTCTTCTTTTAACTCATTAACGGCTAGACAATTTTTCTTCTCTCATAATTACTAAAATTTCTAGACATTGCACACTAGATGAAGTCAACCTGCTATTCCCTCTATTTAATTTTTGTGTGGGTATATGCCTAAGCCTTTTTTTTTTGAGTTTTCTGAATGTTAGCAAAGGGCGGCCATAGCAGTGAAGGGATAAGACTTCCCTTATGACAAGGCACTGAAATTAAACCAAGTAGAAACTTTTGTACTGCGCGACGACCACTAGAGAAGACTCGGCATCAAGTTAAGAGGAGCAGTGAGATGGTCAAGTCTCGCTAATATCTTGGCACTAACATGAGACCAGGTAGAAACCCTTGTGCTGCTAGGCCAGTAGTGGAAAATATATGCAGCTGTCAAATTAAGAGGAGCAAGGTGTTAAGCCTCCCTAATGACTGAACACTGACATGAAACCAGTAAAAACTCTTATTACGAGACCACTAGAGTCTAATACAAATAATCAAGATAAGTGGAGCAGTAGTCATTAAAAAAAGAGGGAGCACAACAAGGGATGAACTGGATATCAATATGAGAGTTTAATCCTTTCACTGCGATATACAAACAGTTCACGACACTAAAAATCCCTATGCAAGATCTCTTCAGGTACCATAAGAAAGAGTAAGGATTAAAACAATAGATCTTCCATTGTCCAGCCAGTATAACATTCATATATAACTGTTGAAGAAAATAAAGATCTCAGCGTGAATTGTGATTAGGAGAAGCTGTGTCAGTAGCAGTGAAAGGGATAATTGAGCGAGAATACATGCAGTTACCAAACAAAGCGGAACAGTAATCATGACAACAGAGAAGGTAGTAAGGGATGAACTAGATGTCAAAGTGAAAGTTTGAGCTAACTGAGCGAGACTACATGCAATTACAAAGTTAGAAAGACAGTGAGGGATGAACCGGGAGTCAAAGTGAGTATGAGCAAGAATACAAGCAATTACAAAGTTGAGAGAAGCAATAACCATGAAAGCAAAGAAGCCATTAAGGGATGAACTAGATGTCAAAGTGAGTGTTTAATTTACCTAAGCGAAAATATATACAATTATCAAGTTAAGAGAAGCAGTAACCATAAAAAGAAAGACAGTAAGAGCTAAAGTAAGTCTCAATACGAGGGTTTATCTGAGCGGGGCGGCGGTGAAGTGGTCAAGGAGGGGAGAGTGATCGATGTGGGCCAGGTCTCCGCGCCCCGCCAGCCGCTGCCGCAGACTTTTGGAATGCCGTCGAGTGAAGCAATCACCCACGCGCAGCCTAGAACCCGACGTGCGGTGACTTAAGGCGATAGATAGGTAGGGAGACACGTAAGGAAGGAGGCGGAGGGCGAGATCGATAGATAAAGCAGAATCATAGATAGACTTCAGGTGACAATTAGGGAGGTAGGTAGGAAAGCAAATAAATAGCTAGGGAATTAGGGATGTAGATAGATGAGCAGAGTGATAGACAGACAGACTTCAGGCGATAAACAGATAGGAAGTATGTAAGGAGTGAAGGAGACAGGGAGAAAAGTAGGAAGAGAAGTAGATACATGAACGGACTGACAAATAAATATGCTGATAGATACGGAAGGAGGGAGATAGAGAGGGTAATAGAAAGGTAGGGAGATGAATTAACTGACTGGCGAATTGATACTAATAGGCAGATAGGCCAATATAAGTAAACAGAAGGAGATAGGGAGGGAGGTAGATAGATGGATGAGCAGAGTAATAGAGAGACTTAGGGGAAGAGATAGGGAAGTAGGTGGCGAGGTAGGAAGGTGTAGATGAACTGATAGTGATATATACACAAATGATGAATAGTTAAATAGAGGGAGGCAGCGAGAAAGGAAGGGGAGATAGATGAGCAGAATAATAACCAAACAAATTGATGCATACATACACATGCAAATCATACATACATTAAAAGACTGATAGATAGATAAATGAACAGAGACAGATAGACAGACAGACAGACAGATAGAGAGACAATGATAGATGGATAGACAGATAGATAGGTATATAGAAAGACAGGTATAGAAATAGACAGACAGATAGATAGATACTGTTCCTTCCTGAAGACCTTCTAAAGGCCACAGAGACGTTTAGGCAAATTTTCATGAGTATATTTACAACGAATAATATAAAACCCATGTTAAATTATCACTAGAATCATAGAAAAAAAAGTAGAAAACGCCAGTAACTTCCACCAATATAAAACTCATGTTAAATTATCACTAGAACCATAAAAAAATATATAAAAAAAATGAAAACGCCAGTAACTTCCACTAAGCCTGTTAATAGGAGTTACAATACAAGACCGAAATGTTTCAGTATTTGTTCCTTAATCAGTTTCGCTATGATGTAATGAACACAAAAGAATGGTAGAATATTATAATAATAATTTTTTTTTTTTTTATGTACTCGTACATGTAACTTATGATGATGATAATTCTACATGCAGTTGTACTATATAGTTTTACTGAACACACATATTTCTTTTCTGTTTGGGCAGCAAGAATGTTTACTCCTCAATAAGAAGCGGAGTGTGCGCGTTGTGCATGGCTGACTCCAATTACTTACTAAACCAGGCGTAAAGGAAATTCAGTCGCCGTATTATCAAACGCATTCTTTTCTCATTAGAGTTATTTTCATAGACCACAGAGATAATTGGTCGGTTTCTCAAGAATGCGTTGTTTTATGTCTTTTCTTTTTATTCATTAACAACACAGAATCTTTGTTAAACTATTGCTAAAATCGTAAAAAGACTTGAAATTACTCTTGAAAGCCTTGTAACTTTCCACTACAGCTATTTTCTAAGACCACATAAAAAAAAATTAGTCGAGTTTTGAAGGATGTATTTTTTTTCTTTTTCACTGGCAATACGAAATATTTGTTAAATTGTAGTCATAATCGAGAAAAGAATTGAAAATATTCCCTTAAAAAAAAAACATAACTTTCTACTACAGCTATTTTCAAAGATCACAGAGATGATTAATCGGGTTCTGAAAGATGTATATCACGTTGACGATGCAGAATCTTTGTTAAACTATTACTGCAATCGTGAAACCACCTGAAAATACTCACTTGAAAACCACCAGGACTTCCAACTAGTTATTTTCAAAGGCTAGAGATATAATTTGTCGGGTTCTGACTGATGTTTTTCCCGTTGACAATGCAGAAACGTTGTTAAACTATTACTAAAATCGTGAATACTCTTAAATACACCCACTTGAAAACCCCCCAAACCCTGCACTACAGAAATTATTCGTCGTGTTTTGACGGATATTTTTTCCGGTTGACGATGCAGACTCATTACTGAAATCATGAAATCATTTGAAAACCCTCAAACCTTTTCAATACAGCCTGTTGAGATAAGTCGCCGAAACCTTTGAGAAAGCAGCCTCTGGACTATACTTTACAAGACCACCTTCTACAGGAAAGGACCTGAATGCATGTTTGAAAATAATCAAGAAAACCAGTTCTGTATGAAAAGAGGAAAGTCCTCCGAGACCTCGAAACTGGAACATCAAAGGCGGACGCTGTGTGAGTGGCGCGGCCTTTGAAGGAGACTCAACAAAGTCAGTCCAGCGTGCAGGTTATGACGTGCAAACTCCCCGAGCAGGCGGGCACAAACTTCTGCATAAGAGGTTCCACTTGCATCCGTATAAACTCCAGTTGTTTCCATGGAGAAAAGTTGTCAATTCAGGAAGGAAAAAATGCTTCGTGAGCATGTTACTTCGGGGCACTTAAAGAAAAGTTGACAATTAGAGGAAGAAGAAAGAAGGAAAAAAAAAAAAATTCTACTTGCATCCATGTAAACTTCACTTTTTGCCGGAGAAAAAAAGTTGACAATTAGAAGGGGAAAAAACAACTTCGTGAGCATGCCAGTTTGTGTTATATAAGTAAAAAATTGATAATTAGAGGATAAAGAAAAAAAAAAAAAGGGAAATGTCTTCGTGAGCATGTTAGTTCGAACCACATATAGAAATGTTGACAATTAGAAGGAAAACCTTATGTGGGCTTCTTGCCCACATAAGACCTGAAAATGAATAACTTGAGAAAGTTAGTTTGTGCAACAAGAACAGTGATTGCGTGTGAAAAATAAAAGGACATGAAATGATAAGGAAAGCTACAAAAAGCCGCCATGACAACACGTGGCAGTCCCTGAAAAAAAAAAAAAAAAAATGTAACATCTATATGTCTTTAAGTGGCATAGAGGGATATAACAAGAGAGACGTAAGAATCAGTAATGAGGATGGAACAAAAAATAATCAGTTCGAGCTTGAAAAGGTCTGGTTTAGAAAATATATATGAAGGAATTAATTATCAAATAGTGGTTGATAAATGGAATGGACTCAATAAAGAGGCTATTAGTGTTGAGTCACTAGGAGCTTTAAAAAAGATTCGAAAATTTTATGGATAAGGATGACAGGTGGAAATAAGTACGTATTTTTCATACAGGGACTGCCACGTGTAGGCCTAATGGCTTCTTGCAGCTTCCCTTATTTTCTTATGTTCTCCATTACCAGTGAAACCCTCCATGAGCGACGAACGAGCGTTGCCACACACTATCACAAAACACACACCAACAGCATAATGTTCTATAACACCGCCTTGTCAGACAACCCCTAATATAAACTCGGAACTTTTGTTGAGTCGACGGTTTGTTACACATAGAGTCAATAGTACATTTAATTCTGCTTCTAATGGTGTGTGTCGGACTTTCAACTCGAAGCTAACAACCTGATTAATGAGTCTATTCCAGTCATCAACCACTCTGACAATTAATTTCTTTTCCTTTCTTTCCTTAGCTGTAAGTTTGCCACGCTTGAAGATTTACAGTGAAGTTACATAGTGCTAGCAAATTCTGGCAACCCACTGAATACTACCGACATTTCGCAAACTTCATAAAATTGCCTATTGTTCATTAAAGGAATAACTGCACAGAATCAATTACAGGCTATATTTTAATCCCTCCATTATAAAGATATTATCGTAAACCTGAAATGCTAATCTAATGCTATTCGGGATAAAGTTTAAATGATGGCTTGGTACTGAAAGTGTTAATATCATGCAGTTTACTTGAACGAAATGTTACAGTAGTTCAGAGTGACGTGATGGAAATTATGTAAAGTATCGAAAAGTACTGATTTCGACATAAGCATCAGTATTGGGGATACCGTGCCACTAAAAAAAAAAAAGTCTATTGAAATAAAACGATACAATAGTTCGGAGTGAAGATAATGAAGTAATATTACGTATCGGCATCCGTAACTCTAAGTATTGAATCTGACTTAAGTATCTGTATCAGTATTGGCAAAGAGAGTGGTAGTGGTGCCTAACCATCAATTACTGCGAGTGCTTTCAAAACTCAAAGTGATGAAAATGGAAACAATAGAAAGCATCAGCATCAGTATTGGTAAGTATTGAGTTTATCATAAGTATCGGAAATATTATTGGCAAAAAGAGTGTTATTGGTGCCTGATTACCAATGACTACAACTATTTTCAAAGATATGCATTTCAAGGTGATACAAAAAAAGAGAGAAAAAAAAAAAAAAAAATATATATATATATATATATATATATATATATATATATATATATATATATATATATATATATATATATATATATATATATATATATATATATATATATATATATGAAGTATCTGTATTTTCATTATTGCTATCGGTAGTGACAAAAAATATTAATGGCACCAGTACAATGACTCCGTACCATTTATTATTCAAAGTGATATAAATAATTCAACTTGATCATGAAAATAACACATAATATCAGTACTGACTGTAACACAAGTATCGGTGTTTTCATCATTATTGTTATCGGTAGTAAATTAATGGTACCGATACAAGACTCCTACTATTTACTATTTTCGAAGAGATATCGTTACTTCAACTCGGTAACGACAAAAATAACACAAGAATCAGTATCTTTAATTGCATCGTTATTGCTATCGGTGCTGATAGACTTAATGGTGTTGATGCATGACTTCCAATCATTTACTGTTTTCACACTGATGCAAACACTTCAACTCGATCACAAAATAACTAAGTATACTTATTGGATTCTACATAAGAGTCAGTATCGGTATTTTTATCTTTGTTGTTTATCGGTAATGACAACAATTAATGGCATTTACACATGACATGGCACCTATGCATGATTTCCTACTATTCGTTTTCAAAGTGACGCCATTTTCTTAGTGATACAACCCCTATTCTCTCCACCTCCCTAATGAAAAAGTTAACCAGTATTCTCAATCTTGTATTACTTTTACGGTAAACTCCAGAACTCCCTGCCCGCTTCTGTATTACCTCTTCCCTTTGACTTGAACTGTTTCAAGAAGGTTTTAAGACACTTCTCAAATTTCGAATGAACCTTTTTTTCCTCTTCTTCTTCTTCTTCTTTGACTGCGTTACGGGGATAGGCACCTTCAGTTTTTATTATTTTTGTTGCCCTTGACCAGTGTCCTCGTGCATAAAAATAATAATAATAATAATAATAATAATAATAATAATAATAATAATAATAATAATAATAATAATAATAATAAAATACAGTATCAGTATTGTAACACAAAAATAAGTATCGGCATTGACAAAAAAGCACAACGCTAGTAAATCCATATCTATTAGGTACTCGGAATATTTTCAGTTTTACTTCAAAATTCCGCGCATTAATTTTAACAACAAAGCACAAAATCAGTCTATTCAGTTACTCACTAAATCCTTTAAATTTACATCCCTTTGAGAGGCGTAGATTAAGAGGGGATCTGATAGAAGCCTTTAAGGAGTTCACGGGATACAGGAAGGGTGACATAAGCAGAATTCTCAGTGTCAGTAATCAGGATAGGACAAGAAAAAAATAATAATAATTGGTTCAAGCTTAATAAGGTTAGATTTTATAAGAAAAAGGAAGGAATTAGTTTTCAAATACAGTGGTAGATGAATGGAATGTACTCAGTAATTAAGCTGTTAGTGCCAAGTCATTAGGGAGCATTAGATTAGGTAAATTCTTAGATGACGATAAGCGGAAATCGTAAGTTTCATGCACGGACTGCTGTGTAGAGGCTTGATGGCTTAGGGCAGCTTCCCATATTTTCTTATATTTTTATCCTACCTATAAAATACAAGGAGAGGATACGACATACAACACACAAAACTATCACATAAAACGAATAAAAAGTAAAAAAAAAAAAAAAAAATACTGAGAAAACACAAGGCACAAGATCAAAGTGAATGGAAACAAAACCGAAAGCATAACGTGTATTCATTTTTCGATCTAGACTCCCGCGAGTTCCCGGAAAGGAGGCTATAAAGACGTAAAAGAGCATAGCAGAGTGAGCCATCAGAGGTGTACCTAGGAACAGCAGTAACAATAGAACCACCACCAACGACACACACACACACACACACACACACACACACACACACACACACACACACACACAGCTTTAAAAGATTATATATATTCATGGTTAGCGATGATAGTGGGCGTAAGTGTGTGTGTGTTTTTGTACAGAGACTGTCTTCTTTTTCTTCTTCCTTTTCATATTCTTTTACGCTTCTTCCTCCTCCTCCTCCTCCTTCTCCTCCTCTTCCTTCTCCTCTTCCTCCTCCTCCTTTTTCTTTTCTTTTGCACTTGCTACGTTCCCATTCACCTCTTAAATTACTGTCCTTTCTCTTTCCTCACATGTAGGACTGCACATTTCTTGCACTTTCCCTTATATTCTCTTACATACACACACACACACACACACACACACACACACACACACACACACACACACACACATACACATACACACACACACACACACACACACACATTAACAAAAAAAATCAAAGAAAAAGGACAAAAAAAGAAAAAGAAAAAGAAAAAAGAATAAAAACTAATATAATAGTGAAAACAACAATAAAAACAGCAGCAGTGATGATGATTATAGTACTACTAGTATTACTACTACTACTACTACTACTACTAGTATTACTATTTTACAGGTCAAGGACAAGGCACCCAGTTCCCCAGACCTTTACAGTACTCAAGCCATCGACCCCATTTCGACTCAACAAGTACATGATAAATTGACAGGAAAGGCAGTGACAGTTCTCTCTCTCTCTCTCTCTCTCTCTCTCTCTCTCTCTCTCTCTCTCTCTTAAGTCACACTTATCGTAATTTCCCCCAAAATACTATCCCTTTAAATCTCTTTTCCTTTCCTCCAATAATACCAAATTACACATTTTCCCATATATTTATCCTTATTACATTAATTGCCTTTTATTATAACAACGTGTAATTCAATCTATTATAATTCCTCTCCCGTTAATACCAGCATTCATTTCAGTCATGCATGTTCCTTCCTCACTCTCATTTCCC
This sequence comes from Scylla paramamosain, assembly GCF_035594125.1. Classification (NCBI taxonomy): domain Eukaryota; kingdom Metazoa; phylum Arthropoda; class Malacostraca; order Decapoda; family Portunidae; genus Scylla; species Scylla paramamosain. The sequence goes on from NC_087168.1 coordinate 1,617,683, forward strand.
ATTGTCTAAATTGCCAGTCACACAATTCACAGTTTAATTCCTCCTCTAAGCCCCTATTTGTTCAGCTTCTGCTCAGACCCAATAACTTATGACCCTACCCTTGCTGTCCCTGAGGCCTCGCGTTGCCCCGGCCTTTCTAACACCAAGGCCAAGGCTTTTAAAAGGTTTGGAGTGTGATAAAGACTATTTTCGCAGGCCACAGATATATTTAGGTGGGTTTTCAAGGGTGTTTTTATCCGATGGTAATGCAGAATCCGTGTTAAACTCTCACACAAAGGCTGGTGTTATTAGAAGTTTCTACCTCTCATAAGAGCTATTTTAAATTCCACCGATATTAGTCGGGATCTCAAGGCTTTTTTTTTTTTTTCCATTGGTGATGTAGAATCTTGCTAACCAAGGCCAGGTTAAAATAACTTTATCCTCTTCTAAAGGGACTATTGTCAAAAGCCACAAAGATGATGAGTTGCATCATCAAGGGTGTTTTTTTTTTTCCAATTGGTGATGCATGATTCATATTAACCATAACGAAAACACCTTTCAAAAACCTTGAAGAGTCTTCTATTGCCTGTTAAAATGAGTCTAGATAAAACCACGAAAGGTTTGAGAATGCAGTGCAAGAATCAATATTCTTATTAAAAGCTTTAGTCCCTCACGAACTATCTTCAAGAGTCACAAAGGTTCGTGTTCTCACGGGTGTTTTTCCCTGCCGATGGTGCAGAATACTTGCCATACCATCATTGGAATTATAAAAGCAGCCTTGAAGACATCAATACCTTCCACCAAAGCACCAGAGCAGGATTAGCCGAGTTCTCAAGAATATTTTTTTCCAAACCGATGGTGCAAAAAAACTCGTTAATCCTGTCACTGTTGTATGTAATAATTCACAGCACTCAAAGCAATGTATGAAATTTTTGTAAGCAACTACGAGAAAGAAGGGGACAGAAAAGAATAGATTTTGCAATTTTTGGCCACCGCAACCTTTGTAGGTCTCTCTCTCTCTCTCTCTCTCTCTCTCTCTCTCTCTCTCTCTCTCTCTCTCTCTCTCTCTCTCTCTCTCTCTCTCTCTCTCTCTCTCTCTCTTTTCCTCGGTTCTTTGATCTTTTCCTTGTTCGAAATGAGTTAGTCTCGGGTTATTTTTCTTACTACTAATTAGGAGTAAAAACTATCGATTCCTCTTTTCTTGGCCATTAATTATAGCCAAAGGTTCGTTTATTTTTATCTTTTCTGGTACTCATTATAAGCAAGCAGTCTTAACCTCACATTTTTGGCACTAATTCTATGCAGGTTTAAATGATCCATCCTTCTTTTGACAATAATTCCAGTAAAAACTATCTTGATTTCCCTTTTTTTTTTTTACACTAACTCTATACACAATTATCATTATTTTTTTTGTTTTTGTTTTACTTTTCAACCAACTGCAGGCAAAATTATAATTTTCGTTTAATCCCACATAAAGAAAATAAAACGTAGACCTTATAAAAATATATAAGAAAAAATGCCACTCAGTCCATGACAAAGGTAAAAAAAATAAATAATAAATAAATGAATATATATATATATATATATATATATATATATATATATATATATATATATATATATATATATATATATATATATATATATATATATATATATATATATATATATATATATATATATATAACCTTTAGTCAGGCTTCAAAAAAAAAAAAAAATCATAAAAACCATAAGCAAAATCACTCCTTTCTCCAACCAAGACAAAAATATCCCTGGAAAATTCTCTAAGAAAAAACTATCAACTGAGTACGTCCTCCAATTAGAGATATCCTCTTACAACTCTTAAGCAAAATTATTAACTTGTATGTCTGCCAATTAAGAAAAAAGAACCCTGAGAAAAAAAAAAAAAACGAAATATATTTATTAACTCAGTAAGTCTTTCAGTCAGTAAAATCTTTCATTAATTAATACCACCATCCTTTTATCTCATACAATCGGCTACAGTAAAACCTCTGCCAGTCCTGTTCCATACATATATACAGAAGCAACTACGTGTGTCACCTGCTGTTTGACGAAGGCTGTTGTTTTCCTGTGACTGGTTCAACTCCCTCAGAAGCATGCCTCAAGGCCACACACACTTGACGTGCCCCGCCATACACAAGAGCATAAGAAAATAAGAGAAGCTGCAAGAAGCCACCATGCCCACACGTGTCAGTCCCTGTGTGAAAATGACTACCCATACTTACCAATTACCCTCATACATAAATTTGTCTAATCTTTTAAAGCTCCCTAATGACTCAACACTAACAGCCTAATTACTGAGTCTATTCCATTCATCCACCACTCTACTTGAGAACCAGTCCCTTTGTATCTCTTTTTTTTTTCAAATCTAACTCTATCAAGCTTGAACCCATTATTTCTTATCCTATCCCGATTATCAGTCCTTATTATATCATTTCCTGTTCTTTTCCATGATCAGTACCTCCCTCAAGTACTTCTTAACATTAACACTTGAGACTCATCCCTTTGGTACTTACCGGGGAGTCGTCCAGCTGCGTCTTCTTCTTGGTCTTGGCTTTGGTCTTCCAGAATAGAAGGAACCGACGGGACATGGTGACTGACAATGTGTGCTTTTTTCTCTTTTATTGACGCCAGTTACGTTCACTCTCAGCCTCTACAGCATAACAGCAAAGCACCACAAATCGTTCTCAACAACACGAACCCTATTTGTTTCTACCACCGCAGATAGACCCTTCAGTAAAGCACCACAATTTGTTTTCAGCGCCGTGGATAAAGCACTCACGAAATAAAGTATGAGTTTGCTTTCACTGCTTAAGAACGAAACACTCAGAGATAAAGCAAAATACCACTAAAGCACCACAATGCACAGAGAAGTAAAGTCAAGTAAAGCACCATAAGCTGTCTTTACCACTGTGAACGAACACTTGGAAATAAATCAGTCTCAATAAACTCAATAAAGCATCACAAGTTATTTTCATCACCTGCGAACGAAATAATCACAGATAAAGCAAAGTATATCAGTAACTCGTTAAACACACCAAGTTTATTTTTCACTCAAAAGCGTAAGAGTTAACCAACATTACTTTACTTTCTCACTACAGCGCCTGCCAAACCACACACAGACAAAAGCAAGGTATTAGATAAGCACGACGGCTTGTCTTTACCACCTATTTATGAATCTTTTTCAAACCTTTCACAAATAAGATATAAGAATTGAAAGCGGTGCATCAACTCACTCACAAGGTAAATTCGTCACTCAACTTTGTGTCTTGCTACAGATTAGACTTATGAATCACTATATAGCACTGGATGGGTACTGTACATAATATTTAAAGCTATGCACCATTTCACTAAGAAGGTAATCCGCTGTACGTCTAAGCTTTCTATGTCTTACAAGTTCGCCTTATGAATCACTTGCTCTTAATGCCCATAACTTAGTCAGGCAACAATGAATGGGAATTGTATACTAAAAACTACGAGTATGCACCATTTCTCCAGGAAGGTACCTCGCCAGAAGTCAAAGTTCTCTATTCCTCACAAACTCTCCTTGTGAATCACGTCCACTTGATACTCACAGCTCAGCCACGTAACATTATGAGCGTCTTCTTCAAGCACTTATTCTCTGGCCATACGTAAAGAAAATGATACCGAGGACTTACTACAACGAGCTCATGGTGACGGGTTTAGAGATCGTAACTTTCGCACAAGTGGAAGAGTCAGGAGAGTAACTTCAAGAACAATAAAATAACGAATGTTGAACTTGTTGTGCAGCTCATGAAAGGGAGGGATTTGGAAGGGAAGCGAGGGTAATTCTTAAAAAGCAGAACCACCAAACCAATATTACTATTTCTTCTCGCTATTGGAAAGGATACTTATCATTATTAATAACCAGGACCACCAAACCAATACTGTTATTTCTTGCTGCTACTGGAAAGGATAATTATCATTCTCATAAATTTATGTAACATTTTCAAAGACTGCTGTAGCTACTTCGGGTTCCATTGTAGCACGGATCCACCCCACAAGGAGGTTATTACGTTAAGTTACGTTACGAAATTCTCTTGGGAAGTCGAGGCTATTACATACAGACTATTGCGTAAGGCTGCTAACGCTAGCCTTACGTATTAACTTTCTTGCAGTGCCTCCGCTCCCTCTTGGACCCGTATAACAAAATAACCATCAACTATCTTACTAAAGTGTTATCATGATACATCAAAATAAGAATCATCTCCACCTATGAAAAAAATAAATAAATAAATAAATAAATAATACTGGTTTGTTTGTTTTTTACAATCTAAGCAAAAAGACGCGGAGACAAGAGAAAAAACTATCTTTTTAAAATGTTATCGCCATATATCAGAATCATAATAACTAACACTTGTAAACTAATGAACACTGGTTTGGTTTTCTAACAATCGAATCGAGGAGGGAAGGCGAGACAAGGAGACAAGAGAGCAACTATCTTTTTAAAATGTTGCCATGACCAACAATAACTTTCACGAGTGAAATAAGTAACACTGATTTGATCTCTTAACAATCGAGGCAAGAAGGGAAGCAAGACGGGGAGACAAGAGAGCAACGCACACCCGCACCGCACACCACGCACTGAAATCCCTCGTGGCTGTGAGGTCCTCTGCTTATCCACGTGATCAAAATATAAAAACGATGTCAATGTTCTTTCCTTTCCTTTCCATCGGGTAGGAGTCAAATTTCGTGGAGGCATTTCGTTCAATGGGTCCTGACAATTTATCCACTAAGTCACAATATAAGGTAGCGTTCTTTTTTCCTTTTATAAAATGGAATCACAACTTGTCTAAACATTTCGTCCAGTAAGTCCTGACGATCGCGGACACCCCATCAGTCGCTGCACAAAAGCATTCCCTTCCCGAGTCGCGTGTGTTGTTGTACCGATTAATTAACAGAGGCACCTCATTTGCATAACAAGCTTGAAAAATGAAGAGGTCATTTATTTGTGAACTGAATGGTGTCAAATTTCGTCACTCATTTAGCACGACGAGCAATACCACAGTCATTATGCTTATCACTGAAAAGTATTGATGAACTGATGCCGAGAATGACTACCACTGACAACTGCTACTGTTTAGTATATTATAGAAAAAAAATAATAATTTCAAGTAATTTTAAAGTATGTATCAGCGTTTTTTTGCTTCTGGCAATCGTCACTCAAATATTTAATACAACAAACAATCCCAGCTATTATGTTTATGACAAAAAAAAAAAAAAGGTACTGGCATTGTTTCGAACTTGACAATAATTATCACTAAAAATCGGTGGTTTATAAGAAAATACGCATACAAACTTCTTTCACGCAATCCCAATGTATATGTTCTCTTATTCTTTTTTTTTTTTTTACTGTTTTCGCAAAGTTGAGTTACATCAAAATGGCGCTTGTTCACAATTAGCTACACATGATGTGTCAGGAAGGCAAAATTTCGCATAAAAACTTATTTCCAGGCATCTCAAAGTACACGTTTTCTTTACTTTTCCTTTCTTTATCTGTTTTCGCATAGTTGGGTTCTATCAAAATGGCGCATATTCACAATTTATCTACATATGATGCGTCAGGAAAACAATATATCTGCGTATACTATCATCGCGGGACGAGGAAGCAAGGTGAGAGAGAACCACGCACGGACCGGCGGCGAGGGGAGAGAGAAGAGAGCAACTCGGTACGTCCACACAGCGTTCACTGCCCAGCCAATCTGAGTCCCCGCCAAGCTGCCTACTCTTCCCGCTCCTGCCACGCCGCTACCACCGCCACCACCACCAGTACGCATCGCCCTTCCTCCTATTCCCAGCATCCCCCATTCTATCTCTCTTTCCCTCCCGGTCCTAACAGAACTTCTGATTTTATTTCCATTTAGTTTCTCCCTGCCCTTTCTTATTCCTTCCATCATCACTCGAAGGTTGCTATTCTGTAATTCTAATCCCTGGGTGGCTACGCGAAGGTCCAGAGCAGGTAAGAATGAGGATTTGAACAGGATGTCTTCAGAATTTTGTTCTAGGCGTATTTAGGCCCGCATTCAAAAGTGGTTTGCTCTCTCATCAAGATTATCTTCAGAAGCCAAGGAGATGACTGGCCGGGTTATGAAGAGTCTTTCTCCCGTTCATAATGTAGAAATATTGTTCATCTGTCACTAGAAGCATAAATACACTCTTAAAAACCTGTCATTTCAACTAGAGCCTTTGGAAAAAAAGTAGAGGTGCGGCCAAAAAGTGTTTCAGAATATACACCTTAGAAGCGCAGGTGAGAAAAAGATGATGTGATGTTTGACTGGAAAAACTACGTAGGTTTTGAATGGTATCGCCCCAGAAAATATCATCCATTCATTTACCACGACTGATGTCATACAGAGAGTCTTATTTATTCTCTAACTCAATTTGATGATAACCTAAATTGGTTATCTTTTGTTAACGCAGACCACTGTAAATAATTATAATCACGGAAAGACGGAAAAAAAAGAAAGAATAGGAGGTTAACTTAACTTTTCTAAGCTACAGAACTAAGAAAATTAAATACAAAAATATAGAAAATCGTTGTAAGCGAGTATGGAGAAAAAAAAAAAAATTCTATAGCATCGTAACCCCGCGGGACACACCAACACCATAATGTCACGGCAGTATAATGTCACGCCCACTGCCCACACAGGGACACCTCACACCAACACATGTACAGACATACACACATACGCCCTAACAACCAAATACATTAACAATGCACATAAATTTATGCACATTTTGTACACCGACACAGTAAGTTTGAGTGTCATAAGAGGAAATAAATGAAAATTAATATGAAACAGCCGTACTTTTTTCCCAACAAAGGAAAAAATGCAAGAAAGTACAAGAGTAAGCTTTCCGATTAATAACAGGGCCAACAGGAAATACAACGACCTTTTATAGTTTCAACAAGAGTGTTGCAAAGTTAAGACTCTTTCTTCCTTGGGCTGGTTGCCTCGAGTTTCTACAGTGCATCTCTTTCTCTACTTTATTCTGTTCTGCGTCTTCTGTCACACCCATCACCCGCGTGTCATCATTCACTGCATGCATTAACATTCTTTTTCGTCTTCCTTTCTTCCTCCTGCCTGGTGGATCCATCTCCGGCATCTTCCTCCCCACGCACTCATCTCTCCTGTACCATACGGCCACACTACCTCAGTCTCACCTCCCGACTTTCGTCCCGCAAACTGACTTAAGTACGCTGTTCCTCTATTATGCCCATTTCTAGCTTCTCCAGTCCCGTCACTTCAAGCTAGAAGGTGAGGAAACAAACGAAAGAGCATAAGAACATAAGAAAATAAAGGAAGCTGAAAGAAGCCATCATACTTACACTTGGCCGTCTCTGTACGAAACATCAATGGAAGTTTTGTACATTTTGTAAAATAAAGAAAAACAAAAGAGAAAATAGTAGTATAAAATACAAGACAGCCCTGTACATACATACGACAAATGTATGAGGGAGTTTTGTTACAAAGGCGAGACTCCCTCCGGATCATCACTTGAACCTGAACCTGAATCTCTCCTTTCTGATCTTCCTTTTCTTTCTTTTCTTGTTTTTTTTTTTTTTTTGTCTCAGTAACACAAGACAGCAGTTACAGCCTGTCACAATATCTGCACTTCACACAATACCAGAAAGACATCGCACGAAATAATACATTATTCAAAAGACAAAGAGAACACAAATCTGACCAGGTATGCTGCCAAGATGTCTCCATGTCGTCAGGCGACTGGAAATATTCCCAGGTTGAAAAATATAAATGTCAGTCATTATATCCAATTTTCCACAATTACGATGTGATAAAATTTCCTATATATAAAACATTTCCTTCCCTTCTTATAAGACATTAATTATTAACCCATAATGAGCATAAAGAGCCATATAACAATACTAAATTAATGAATCGTGTGAAATGTTGACAGCGTCTTAGGAGATGAAAAATGTTACGCCCGCAACACCTCAGGTCTTCATGTGATAAAGAACCACTCGTCAAGTACTGGACCCATATTGTGAAACACTGCACCGTACCTCCACTGCTTTCATAAGGCTGTACTTAACTGAAGTTGTACGGGTTTTTAAGGATAATTTACCGTTGTAGTGACAGGCTAATAAGATATCTACATTATTAAAGGGAGAAACACTCTTGAGAACCCGTTTATTCATCTCTGTTGCCTCTGAAAATAATCGTGGTGAGACAGCAAAGCGTTTCTAATTACAGGCCATTACCAAGCGGGACTCAGAGCCTCACATTTACACCGCCGCCACCTGCAGTCCCTTCTGAATGCTGTCCCTTGTCATGAGGTGTTCTCTGACTACAGAGCTTTCACATACCCAGAGAAAGTAACTGTGTCATGATATTCATCCCTGCCTCACGCTTATGAAAGAATGACATTATTACAGAATTACAACCTCACTCTGGCAGACGAAACCATTTTTATTTTTCTACAAGTAACAGAGTCTGACTCATTGTTATGCACGTCTTTATCACTGTAACTATTTTCTTTTTTCCAAATAATGAGTTACACAGTTGTACAGAGATTTGATGATGATAAGAACATAAGAACATAATAAAAATAAAGGAAGATGCATGAAGCCATCATGCTTACATATAGCAGTGCATGCATTCATGAAACAGACATACCTAATTCCACTATCATTCTCCCCCATAAATTTCTCTGTTTCTTTAGACATTTTAATACATTATGTTTAAGGACAATATCAGAGAAACGAGAGTGAGGTGGTGTGGCATGTGCGGAGATGAGGTGAGGAGTGTGTGGGGAGGAGAATGCTGGAGATGAACCCACCTGGCAGGAGGAAAAGAGGCAGACCACGGACAAGTTTTATGAATGCACTGAAGGAAGACATGCGTGTGATGGGTGTGATAAAAGAAGACGTAGAAGAGAATAAAGTGGAGACGAGTGATGCACTGTGGCGACCTCTAACGGAACCAGCTCAAGGAAGAAGTTGGATTATTAACCTTGTACTACTCTCAATGAATCTACAAAAAGATACGTATTCCTTGCAGGCTCCTTTATTAATCAGAAACCTTACTCATGTAGCACAGTATAACATGCATATATCTGTCATGTAACGCTCATTCTAATTACAATCCTTTGTTATTTAACACCATCACCAATAAAGGTGTGCTGATATGAAATTTGGTGGTAATTTTCTCCTCCGTGAGTTAGTAAGATTAAATTATCTTTGAGACACAGACCCGGAAAGTAACATTGGTGTAATATAGGAGTTGATTTGACACACACACACACACACACACACACAGAGAGAGAGAGAGAGAGAGAGAGAGAGAGAGAGAGAGAGAGAGAGAGAGAGAGAGAGAGAGAGAGAGAGAGAGAGAGGAAATAAAGATCAGTGGAATGCATTACTAAATACGTGTTGTGTGCAAACGATATCCATAAATTCAAAGAGAATACGATAATTATCTTTTAAAAACTGAAACATAACGAGCTTGAGTGAGTCCTTTAAAACCTAAATGTACGCAATACTTAATGTTTAATGGTATTCCCTCCTCCTCTTCCTCCTCCTCCTCCTCCTCCTCCTCCTCCTCCTCCTCCTCCTCCCCCTCTTCCTCCTCAGCATCATCATCATTCTCTTCCTCCTCCTCCTCATTCTATTCATCCTCCTCTCCTCCTCCTCCTCCTCCTCCTCTTCCTCCTCCTCGTCCTCCTCCACAGCATTATCATTCTTCTCCTCCTCCACCTCCACCTCAAGTATGTACAGAGGAATGACTTGAACACCGTAATAGTAATTGTATGTATCTTTGTATATATGTATGCATGTATGTATGTATGCAAGTATACATGTATGCACGTAATATAATTCTCAAAAACTGTATGAATGTCTAATAATGTATAACTATGTATGTATGTATGTATCTATTATCTATAGAGAAGCTCACTGAACAACCCACAAGCCGTCAGTCTCTTACCTGAAGATAAAGAAGGAAGGAGTGATTATAATTTGCTCGTTCCTATGAGAAAAGAGAACAACGTCATGCGCAAAAGAACACAAAGGACGTACAAACATTATCAGATCTGTTCATCCATACGACACCACGGTAATAGATACTCGTAAATAAATAAAACATTGCTCAAGGAAATACAAAGGTGGCTCGATGATGAAAACAGTTACTCGTTACAAATACGCGTGTGTTTCGTTACTTATCACCCAATGACCTAATAATGAGTTAAGGCGTTTGGTTTGAAATTACCTTCACTGTAACGAAGCAGATAAGAGTTTGTTAATGTGGCTGATTTATTTCGTTGTTTGGAATGAAGAGACTTTAGTGGCAGTTGTGTCTTACTGGGTGGCAGTCAAGATAGGAATATGAAGAGCTAGATAGATACAGAGGATCGTGATAAATAAGAAATTATTACATGACAGGCAGAGATTGCTAAGCGAAGAAAGTCAAGATGTATAAGAGATTGTTACGGGGCAAGCAGGAGATAGAGACTGTCACGTAGCAGAAAGTGAGTGCAAGGTGAAGAGTGATGGCAGATAGGTATAGACTGCAAGGTAGAGGGAATGAATCTTGAAAATAAGGTAAGGTGTCAACATTCTATTGTGACATTGATATTAATTTCAGCAAGTATTATAGATAAAAACAAATAAATAGATTAAATAAATAAATAAACCAATAAATAAATAAAAACAATGAACTAGACATGTTAACGTGTATCGTCTGAAATTGCAATAATAGAGATTGTTCAAGTGTCAAGCAAAGAAACAGAGTAAAAAAATGATCAAGGAGTTATAATAGGTAACCCCTCTGCTCTCGGCTCTCTCAGACCTGTGACGTCAACCCATGTATAGAAAATGTTCAAGTTTATGGTAGACTAATGCAAATTGGTGATTCCCCCAGAGTTGTGATCGTTCTCCTTGTGTTCGTGCCTTAAGTCCGGCAGTTGTGTTTTGTCTAATGTGTTTACTTGGCCAGATATGTTACCATCAATTTCAGACCCACTGAGACATCGTTTTTTTTTTTTTTCGCAAATATCTTTTAAACAAACAGCTGTATCAATGTGACATTTTGGCACAGCTTATTTTGACACCGTCCCCTGACTTATGACATCACAATGCATTGCCAAGTGTGTTTCTTTAAGGAGTTTAGGCTTTCAAGGGGAAGATGGCAACAGCTGAGAAGACATTCAAACAGGGAAATGTGATGTAGTTATGACGTGAATCACTCAACTATCTCTCCCTCCACCCTCGTCTCTTCCATACCCCCCTTGCCCTCCTCTTGCCACCAATCACGCCAATTACTGCTTTGCACCTACACAGCCATGGTAGTATGTAGCCGTGACCGACAGCGATGAAGTATTCCTTACTGTATAAACATAATTTAGCTGATGCATGAGGGGCCGCTATTGGTAAGAATAACCAGCGATTCAACAATACTCTATGTGCACTTTTGATTATATGCTATTATAGACAAGTAATTTGTGCATCAATTCATATTTCTTGCACAAGGGAGAGAGAGAGAGAGAGAGAGAGAGAGAGAGAGAGAGAGAGAGAGAATGGAGGGTGAGGTGGGATTACCCGCCTACTCTACTAACGTAACACTACTAATTTAAATTAACTTCTCTATAATCTATAATTCATAAACATCAAAAGATGTTGTTGTTGGTGGTGGTGTTTTTGTTGTTGGTGATGACAGTGGTAGTAGTAGTGGTGGTGATGGTAATCGTGGTGGTTGTGATTATGATGGTGGTGGTGGTGGTGATGGTTGTGGTGGTAATGGTGGTGGTGGTGCATTGATGATGGCGATGACGGTTGTGGTGGTGGTGGTAGTAGTAATGATGGTGGTGGTGGTCGTGGCAGTGCATTGATAACTGCGATGACGGTATTGGTGCTGGTGGTGGTGGTTGTAATGATGGTGGTGGTGTTGGTGGTGGTAACTGGTAGTGTATTGAAGATGGCGATGGTGGTGGTGGTGGTGGTGGTAATAATGGCAGTGCTGTGGTATTTAAAAAGCTTACCATAATATGCGAAGTCGAGAAGTTGATAGGGCAATTCGCTTTGGCATTCACACTTTTCTACTTGTGCATATCACAAAAAGCCTTCACTTTTCTTCTTTGCTTTTCTACGTTTCACGCACATTCTTTCACTTTTTTCTCTGCACTTCACTCATAATCTTTCACTTTAATGCTTCGTGTTTCCTAGCACACTCTACACGTACTCCAATTCTCTTCTTCGGCTCTCTACACTTAACTACACTTCACTATAACTCATTCACCTTTATTTTTTCCCTTTCCTACACTACTACGTATACTCCCTCGTATACTCCTACGTATACTCCCTCGTATTTCCTTTTCATTTTTCTTCGCTTCACTAACACTGCATCATACCTCTCTCTTCCTTTTCTACACTCAGCGTTCTTCTTTACTTCACTGACAAGGTTCACACGACACGTACAGACAATGGTCATAATTCATACTGGTGGCTGCAGGCAAGGAAGTAAATGGTCTCTTATATTCCTTGGTTGAGGCCCCGCACCTGGAACACGATTAACTAAACCATTCTAAAGACCCGTATTCTGAAACACTTTGCCTTCTCAACGCGACCATTCTCAAAGGCTACAAAGATGGTTAACCGGGTTTTCAAAACTGCTTCTCCTGTTAGTAAATGGTTGTCAATAGAACAGTAAAACTTCTTTTAAAAATTAGTGTGGCTTCAACTTAGCCTTTTGAAAGTAATAGAGGTGTGGCGCAGAAAAGTGTTTCGGAATATGAGTCGCACTGATTGGTGGTACTTCGTGGTACTGCTGTGTGATGAAGAGCTTGTGTCTTCTCAACGGCAGTACAGATCGAGATTTTTGTCTTGATTTATTCTTCTGCTGCCACGTCCATTCTCCTAATCTTTCATTCCACAGTTCTTCCACGTATGTAGTCTTAAGTAGGTGTTTTGAAAAGTAGCGTTTCTTTTTAAGTTGTTGATGAATTCCCTCTCTCTCTCTCTCTCTCTCTCTCTCTCTCTCTCTCTCTCTCTCTCTCTCTCTCTCTCTCTCTATTTATCTTTCTATCTCTCTCTCTTTTGTTCAATACCAAGGAGTACAGGGATTTATCCACAGTACACACGAGACGCCCAATTATATCTTGGTCTTGGTCTTGGTCAAAACGCCACAACGAACTACACACACACACACACACACACACCCTCACCAATACTCATACACCATGCAAGTATCCGTCTGTTCTGCATTAAGGGACTACGTAACTCAGTCCTCTGTTCTGCTAAACCCTTTAAATGACACTACTTCCAAAATGACTAGCGCACCTGCAGACTTGTGCTACCCTAGTATTTCACAAGCAGTTTCCTGTATTTACTTAACGGCCATAATAGGGTAGACTCATGACAGGGGAAACACTCCCCCAGGGACACTAATACACCACCGTGGATCCAGGACGCCAGTGACCACCACAAACAGCGCCTTCAAGGAAAATCTTCGAGTGTTTACAGACGGAGGTGACAGACAAGGAATACATAACGCCACCTAGCCTCGTCTCGTCTCCGGAACTGTCACGTCACAGACATTATCACATTTCAAGATTCCCTGTTCTTTCTTACCGAACAAATGGCCAACATAAATGTCTCACGAGTTATTTATACAAATTAGATATATCAAAGTTAGATTTTTACAAATTACATAATGTTCATGGAGTTTTTTAATATTACCTCAAATTGATTCAACAGAAAATGTATAACGGGGTAACTCAACTGATCCCTTTAGCGTAGAAAGGAAGCAAAAAGCATGTTGTAATTGAAAAATAAATCTAGCGGGTATATATATATATATATATATATATATATATATATATATATATATATATATATATATATATATATATATATATATATATATATATATATATATATATATATATATATATAATCTTACCAATAGCAGCTCCTTATGGAGCAGCTAAATTATACGCATATGGTGATGAATACTCACTGTAAAATACGTGTGTGGCGGTTTTGTTTTAGGGTCACGCATGGTTACGTTATAGTGACGTGACACATCCTGCGCTGCGTTACGAATCTGCGTCCATTCCGATGAGCCTCGCTTGGAGATTTATTATTATTTTCTTTCAGGGTGGGGGAGGAGACCATTCTTTGTGTAAGTTTTATTGAAGTCTGGATTATTTTCTTTAGTACCATGCTCTCTCTCTCTCTCTCTCTCTCTCTCTCTCTCTCTCTCTCTCTCTCTCTCTCTCTCTCTCTCTCTCTCTCTCTCTCTCTCTCTCCCTTCTTGTGAGGGCACGCTTTTCCACACTCCGTTTTTTGTTAGATTTCCGAAGTCCATCGGTATTCTCTTTATGATTTATGACGAAGTGCGGTACTGTTTCGTTGGGGTTTTTATGTCTTCTTAAGACGTCTTTCAGTCCGTGCCAGTCCATTTTATGGAGAGCACGGGTGAGAATGAAGTAGAAATAAACACAGGGGATAAAAAAAAAATAGGTGAAACGGAAAGAGGAGGTGGTGAGTGAGAAGAATCAAGTTTGAAAGTGAGAAAGGAAATACAGTAGTTAATGAAAGGTGACAGGCAGAACGTCTTGCTTTTCGTATATTTTAGTTAAATTAAGCTAAGCTGACGGATTGTTTTAATATATTGTTTCTTTTCTTTTCAGGTTGTTGGTGTGCAGGCGGCTAAGGGTGTACTGTAAGAGGCATGATTTAGGACTAGACGAATCTAGGAATGGAATAAAGGACAATCATGAGAAGGGTAATAAGTAGGTGGAGAAGGAAGTTGAGGCTTCTGAACCTGACAGTTCAGAGGTGAACATTACCTCAGCATGAACTTTACTTCATGAGTGTGATGAGTGTGCGAGAGCGAGTTGTATGGTGATAACACAAGACAGGGAAGACACAAGGCTGGCAGGGTGGGACAGGACTGCACACGTCGTCACGATGGCAGACGTGTATGGCAACCTGTTAATTGGAAAGGCCAATGATGATAAATTTGTGGTCACCCTATCAGATGCTGAGTTTAAAGATTTTTATGAGTGTTATGAATCCATCCATGGATAATTAATTAAATTTTGACTCTATTGACATACATGTAAACATTCCCATCATACTCAGCCGATGAAGTCAGGACAAATAAAAAAAATTAACACAAAGTCTGCTGCCCCGATGGTGTTCCTTCATTATATATTCAGATCAATATATTCATTGTATATTCAGATCAATGCCACACCGCTGGATCCTTATGATCACAACATTGTTCAACAGTATTTTCATGTCCGGTAGCTACCCTGAGGCGTGGATTAGTGCAGTTTGTATAGTCAAGTGTGGCGATAGGAGCGAACCAAATCATTTAGGGGCATAAGTATCATTGATAGTTTGTCCACACTGCATGACATGGTACTGTGCTGCCGCCTGGGACGGTGGTTAGCACCACACTTGGGCACATTTTTCAGAAATCTAAGGAAATTATGCCCTCGCCTGCGAAGACGGTCGGCTGTAGCGCCGAAACTGGCATGTAGAGCAGTGGGGGACGTGGCCGCCTCAGGTTGGAGGAGTGGGTATATGGGTGCGGGAATATACAAACCAAGAATTCTACCTAAGAGGATATGCGGCTTCACTGGGAGGGCTGGAGGAATTGACTAGTGAGTTTAGATAACAACAGATGGCGCGCCGGTCAGAGAGGAGGGGAGAGGAGCGGACGGTCAATTTAACCAGATTTAAAAATTACCCTCTGCACTGTGTACAGGCAAGAGCGGTTGCTATATCTTTAGTAAAATAAAGAGTACTCTGCAGGTGGTGCGACTCCATATATTGTCCACTGACGCCAGAAGGATGATGCATGCGAGAGGCTGGTGACATGTTGACCGGGATAATGTTGTTCGAATTCAAATAACAGGCAGTGTAAATGAGGGGAAACGCTGTCACGCCCGAGGAGTTCTCGCTTCTCATCTTAAGTCACTTGTGATTGTTACTAAATGCCGTAGGCTTTATTTGCTGTCCATGAAAGATAGATAAACATTATCTGATAGCTGTGGAGACTAAACAAGTTAGCACTGAACGTTTAGCTGGTGTGGCTTGAGTAGTGTGTTGGCACATTTTTTTTCCACATTCCTAGGCCACTGAGGAGGCCGAATGTGCCAAAGCAGTTAGATAGACTTTGTTGAGGTTATTGAAGTGATTAGGCAAATTAATATACTCGTACAGTGATGTTCTGTTGGTATGAGAAGACCAGTAGTGTTCACTGTTGAGGCTACAGTATAGAGACCACAGTCCCTTCCGGCATGCGTGGTACTACTGCCAGGCATACTACTGGGCGAGTTGATGTCTCTTAAAGATTATTATTTAACACCATTCCTTTGTCTTGTGACATGGTCCGCCTGAGTGACTGAGTGATTTCATTTATAGCGCCGCAACACCGCAATAAATGAGTCATGTGGCGCAGCTACGAAACATTCAAAGCAGCTAGGATGGCAGGTTGAAATACAGAAATTAAAAACAAAATTATGGTATGGTCAAAATATTAAAAAGCACTAGAAATACGAATATATAAAAGGAAATGGCATGTGCCAGCAAAAACTGAAGTGTTACAAAGTGAGAGGGTTGGTATTTCAGTGTATTAATTTCAAGTGACGCAGAATATTACGTCTGGCGTTGTTCATTTCGCATCCAAGGCACTGACTCCGCTGACCCAGGCCCCATGACCCAGCGTTGCTAGCTATGTCTCTCTCATTGACTTCCAGGTTCTCCCAGTGCAAGGGTAAAGTCCTGCCTAAGACTATAGTACTGTTAGAATAACTAAAATAAAAATATATAAAAGGGAAACCTGATGCCTTACAGCATTTGATTACCTTCTGGTTGATTGCAAAACTGTGTACTACATGGCCTTAAAAAAAAAAAAATATCAGTGTGGAGTTTTCAGTACTCAGTAGAATACAAAAAAAAAAAAAAAGTAAAAACCCATGTTACATGTTTGTATAACATTCTTTCATTTGCAAAAATTACAGAAGCAATTTTGTATTCGTAAGATGTTGTAACTCCACTCCATGTTGTAACTCCAAAAAGGAACAGCAAAACTGTAATGTGTTAATCTGCTGCAAATTTTTGTTTCTTTGGCATGCCTTTATTTTTTATTTTATTTATTTATTTATTTATTTATCTTTTTTTTTTTATTATGAATCAGCCGTGTTTCTAAAATGCCATTTTGTTGCAGATGTGTGAAATGGCTCCATGCTTTCAGTATCACTTGAGAGGAACACATATGCTTCACGGTTCATTGTGATGCCAAGGTGCTGTTGCTCAGTAATACAGACGCACAATATTTGTTTACTTATTAACAAATAAAGACAATGTGCCTTACGCATACTGTGAAGAGAAAAAAAAAATAACAGGAAGATGATTTGTATGGCAGTGGAACATTTATGACAAATTGTGCCGATTATAATTTTCTGATGAATTTTTATAAAGGCTGCTTTTCTTTAGATGGTTGTAAGAAGCAAACTGACGCACACGTCACACAATAATGCAGTCTCGCAGAACACACATGCGACATACAATTTTTCTGACATGGATGATTTTTTTTTTTTTTTCTGATAAGTTCACAGATGAGCCTAGATGGTCTGTAGAGTTATCAGTCACATCATGGAAGTGTACGTATTCATGGCACTACTAGTTTAATAATCTAAAACTTGTTAGACAAAAGGTTCTGTTTAATTTCAGCATATATGATTGTTCTACTTTCACTCTATTAGTTTCATACTCTGAAAAAAAAAATTACCTTCGTTTTATGCTTCATGTTTTACGTTATATTGGTATATACTTTATGATGCTTCTATTTAGTCTTTCCGTTCGCTATCGTGTTATCCATTTCTCCGTTATCTTATTTCGTGATCATGCTTTAGTTTTCATATTTTAGATTTTAAGGTTTACTTGTTTAGTTTTGTATCATCTTTAACTTTTATAGTTTTGAATAACTGTGACTAGAATACCATACTCAGTATTCGTATTCGAATACATTCGAATACAGCATTTGGATACATTCGTATTCGTATTCGAATACTTGTCACCTGATATCAAAGTATTTGCATTCGTATTCGAATACTTGGGAAAAGTATTCGTGTTTTTCGAATAATATGCCCAATAATCTTAAATCCATCATCAAACATAATAGTTATTGTTCCTTCCAGGTTACAAATCTTCGTTCCTGTTTGTCCGATATATATATATATATATATATATATATATATATATATATATATATATATATATATATATATATATATATATATATATATATATATATATATATATATATATATATATATTAAGGGTGTATATGAGCAGGAGTCTTTCTCTAATACATATCTCATTGAATGTGATAGCTAGTTGAGCATTTATTATTTTTCTTAAGATATTTTCCTTATATCTTATGATTGTCTTTTTTAATTGGCTGTATGACTTCGCCGAAGCTAGTCATTTTCGCTAGATCGCGATTTCGGGTCCTTGACCCTTCTTCAGTAGCGAAGGTCTATCCGTGTTGAGGGTGTCGGAGAGAATGGCTCAAGCTGATTGCGGGGGTGACAAGCCTACCGGTATAAATACACACCCGCAATCAGCTTGAGCCATTCTCTCCGACACCCTCAACACGGATAGACCTTCGTTACTGAAGAAGGGTCAAGGACCCGAAATCGCTATCTAGTGAAAATGACTAGCTTCGGCGAAGTCATACAGCCAATTAAAAAGAATATAAGACAATCATAAGATACGAGTATAAGGAAAATATCTTAAGAAAAATAATAAATGCTCAACTAGCTATCACATTCAATGATATATATATATATATATATATATATATATATATATATATATATATATATATATATATATATATATATATATATATATATATATATATATATATATATATATATATATTTTTTTTTTTTTTTTTTTTTCTTTATGTAGGAAGGATACTGGCCAAGGGCAACAAAAATCTAATAAAAAAAAATGCCCACTGAAATGCCAGTCCCATAAAAGGGTCAAAGCAGTGGTCAAAAATTGGTGGATAAGTGTCTTGAAACCTCCCTCTTGAAGGAATTCAAGTCATAGGAAGGTGGAAATACAGAAGAAGGCAGGGAGTTCCAGAGTTTACCAGAGAAAGGGATGAATGATTGAGAATACTGGTTAACTCTTGCGTTAGAGAGGTGGACAGAATAGGGGTGAGAGAAAGAAGAAAGTCTTGTGCAGCAAGGCCGCGGAAGGAGGGGAGGCATGCAGTTAGCAAGATCAGAAGAGCAGTTGGCATGAAAATAGCGGTAGAAGACAGCTAGATATGCAACATTGCGGCGGTGAGAGAGGGGCTGAAGACAGTCAGTTAGAGGAGAGGAGTTGATGAGACGAAAAGCTTTTGATTCCACCCTGTCTAGAAGAGCAGTATGAGTGGAACCCCCCCAGACATGTGAAGCATACTCCATACATGGACGGATAAGGCCCTTGTACAGAGTTAGCAGCTGGGGGGGTGAGAAAAACTGGCGGAGACGTCTCAGAACACCTAACTTCATAGAAGCTGTTTTAGCTAGAGATGAGATGTGAAGTTTCCAGTTCAGATTATAAGTAAAGGACAGACCGAGGATGTTCAGTGTAGAAGAGGGGGACAGTTGAGTGTCATTGAAGAAGAGGGGATAGTTGTCTGGAAGATTGTGTCGAGTTGATAGATGGAGGAATTGAGTTTTTGAGGCATTGAAAAATACCAAGTTTGCTCTGCCCCAATCAGAAATTTTAGAAAGATCAGAAGTCAGGCGTTCTGTGGCTTCCCTACATGATATGTTTACCTCCTGAAGGGTTGGACGTCTATGAAAAGACGTGGAAAAGTGTAGGGTGGTATCATCAGCATACGAGTGGATAGGACAAGAAGTTTGGTTTAGAAGATCATTAATGAATAATAAGAAGAGAGTGGGTGACAGGACAGAACCCTGAGGAACACCACTGTTAATAGATTTAGGAGAAGAACAGTGACCGTCTACCACAGCAGCAATAGAACGGTCAGAAAGGAAACTTGAGATGAAGTTACAGAGAGAAGGATA
The DNA here is from genome assembly GCF_035594125.1 of Scylla paramamosain. Classification (NCBI taxonomy): domain Eukaryota; kingdom Metazoa; phylum Arthropoda; class Malacostraca; order Decapoda; family Portunidae; genus Scylla; species Scylla paramamosain. The sequence goes on from NC_087168.1 coordinate 1,637,771, forward strand.
GAAACCGTAGAAGGGTAGTTTTGAAATCAAAGCTTTGTGCCAGACTCTATCAAAGGCTTTTGATATGTCCAAGGCAACAGCAAAAGTTTCACCAAAGTCTCTAAAAGAGGATGACCAAGACTCAGTAAGGAAAGCCAGAAGATCACCAGTAGAGCGGCCTTGACGGAACCCATACTGGCGATCAGATAGAAGGTTGTGAAGTGATAGATGTTTAAGAATCTTCCTGTTGAGGATAGATTCAAAAAACTTTAGATAAGCAGGAAATTAAAGCAATAGGATGGTAGTTTGAGGGATTAGAGCGGTCACCCTTTTTAGGAACAGGTTGAATGTAGGCAAACTTCCAGCAAGAAGGAAAGGTGGATGTTGACAGACAGAGCTGAAAGAGTTTGACTAGGCAAGGTGCAAGCACGGAGGCACAGTTTCGGAGAACAATAAGAGGGACCCCCATCAGGTCCATAAGCCTTCCGAGGGTTTAGACCAGCGAGGGCATGGAAAACATCATTACGAAAAATTTTAAGACGTGGCATGAAGTAGTCAGAGGGTGGGAAGAGAGGGAGGAACAAGCCCAGAATCGTCCAAGGCAGCGTTTTTAGCAAAGGTTTGAGCAAAGAGTTCAGCTTTAGAAATAGATGTGATAGCAGTGGTGCCATCTGGTTGAAGTAGAGGAGGGAAGGAAGAAGAAGCAAAGTTATTGGAGATATTTTTGGCTAGATGCCAGAAATCACGAGGGGAGTTAGATCTTGAAAGGTTTTGACATTTTCTGTTAATGAAGGAGTTTTTGGCTAGTTGGAGAACAGACTTGGCATGGTTCCGGGCAAAAATATAAAGTGCATGAGATTCTGGTGATGGAAGGCTTAAGTACCTTTTTGTGGGCCACCTCTCTATCATGTATAGCACGAGAACAGGCTGTGTTAAACCAAGGTTTAGAAGGTTTAGGACGAGAAAAAGAGTGAGGAATGTACGCCTCCATGCCAGACACTATCACCTCTGTTATGCGCTCAGCACACAAAGTCGGGTCTCTGACACGGAAGCAGTAGTCATTCCAAGGAAAATCAGCAAAATACCTCCTCAGGTCCCACCAACTAGCAGAGGCAAAACGCCAGAGGCACCTTCGCTTAGGGGGATCCTGAGGAGGGATTGGAGTGATAGGACAAGATAAAGATATGAGATTGTGATCGGAGGAGCCCAACGGAGAAGAAAGGGTGACAGCATAAGCAGAAGGATTAGAGGTCAGGAAAAGGTCAAGAATGTTGGGCGTATCTCCAAGACGGTCAGGAATACGAGTAGGGTGTTGCACCAATTGCTCTAGGTCATGGAGGATAGCAAAGTTGTAGGCTAGTTCACCAGGATGGTCAGTGAAGGGAGAGGAAAGCCAAAGCTGGTGGTGAACATTGAAGTCTCCAAGAATGGAGATCTCTGCAAAAGGGAAGAGGGTCAGAATGTGCTCCACTTTGGAAGTTAAGTAGTCAAAGAATTTCTTATAGTCAGAGGAGTTAGGAGAGAGGTATACAGCACAGATAAATTTAGTATGAGAATGACTCTGTAGTCGTAGCCAGATGGTGGAAAACTCGGAAGATTCAAGAGCGTGGGCACGAGAGCAGGTTAAGTCATTGCGCACATAAACGCAGCATCCAGCTTTGGATCGAAAATGAGGATAGAGAAAGTAGGAAGGAACAGAAAAGGGGCTACTGTCAATTGCCTCAGACACCTGAGTTTCAGTGAGGAAAAGAAGATGAGGTTTAGAAGAGGAGAGGTGGTGTTCTACAGATTGAAAATTAGATCTTAGACCGCGAATGTTGCAGAAGTTAATGAAGAAAAAGTTGAGGGGGGTGTCAAGACACTTAGGGTCGTCGACGGAAAGGCAGTCCGACCTGGGGACATTTATGGTCCCCTCCCCAGATGGGGACTCCGAGGCTGGTGTAGGAGTCGCCATAATTTAAAATTTTTGAGTGAAGGGTGTGTGTGTTATTAGGTGCTTGTAGTTTTGTGTGGAGGAAGAGAGTTGTCTTTAGAGGGCAGGCTGTGACTACCCCCTTGTGTTGTGAGACACAAAGGAAACGTTAAGTGAGGTCACAGCTGTGTTTAATGATAAGTTCACAGCACCCCCTGAACAGTGCTTTAGACCTCACTGGGAGTAATTATCGTTTCGGCAGGTGTCTACTGCCTCCTCCTGTATGTATATACCAAGTATGTATGTACGAGGTGTGTCATTAAAGTTCCAGGACTGGTG